>NW_016108184.1:123790-125602 GCF_001604975.1 Cebus imitator | reverse complement strand
TTGGTCTATATCTCTGTTTTGTTACCAGTACCATGCTGTTTGGATTACTGTAGCCTTGTAGCATAGTTTGAAGTCCGGTAGTGTGATGTCTTCGGCTTTGTTCTTTTTGCTTAGAATTGACTTCTCTATGCAGGCTCTCTTTTGGTTCCATATGAAGTTTAAGGTGGTTTTTTCCAGTTCTGTGATGAAGGCCATTTGTAGCTTGATGGGGATAGCATTGAATCTGTAAATTACTTTGGGCAGTATCCCCATTTTCACGATATTGATTCTTCCTAACCATAAACATGGAATGTTTCTCCATCTGTTTGTGTCTTCTCTCATTTTGTTGAGCAGTGGCTTGTAATTCTCCTTGAATAGGTCCTTTATGTTCCTTGTTAGTTGTATTCGTAGGTATTTTATTCTCTTTGTGGCAATTGTGAATGGAAGTTTTTTCTTCATTTGGCTCTCTTTAAGTCTGTTATTGGTGTATAGGAATGCCTGTGCTTTTTGCACATTGATTTTGTATCCTGAGACTTTGCTGAAGTTGCTTATCAGTTTCAGGAGATTTTGGACTGAGGCCATGGGGTCTTCTAGATATACAATCATGTCGTCTGCAAATAGAGACAATTTGATTCCCTCCTGTCCTATTCAAATACACTTTATTTCTTTTTCTTGCCTGATTGCTCTGGCTAGAACTTCTAGTACTATATTGAATAGGAGTGGTGAGAGAGGGCATCCTTGTCTAGTGCCACACTTCAAGGGGAATGCTTCCAGTTTTTGCCCATTCAGTATGATATTGCCTGTTGGTTTGTTGTAAATAGCTTTTATTATTTTGAGATACGTTCTGTCAATACCTAGCTTATTGAGGGTTTTTAGCAAAAGGGCTGTTGAATTTTGTCAAAGGCTTTCTCTGCATCAATTGAGATAATCATGTGGTTTTTGTCTTTGGTTCTTTATATGGTGAATTACGTTTATAGACTTGCGTATGTAGAACCAGACTTGCATTTCCGGGATGAAGCCTACTTGATCATGGAGCATAAGCTTTTTGATTTGCTGTTGCAATCGGCTTGTCAGTATTTTATTGAAGATATTTGCATCTATGTTCATCATGGATATTGGCCTAAACTTTTCTTTTCTTATTGAGTCTCTGCCGGGTTTTGGTATAAGGATGATGTTGGTCTCATAAAATGATTTGGGAAGAATTCCCCCTTTTTGTATTGTTTGGAATAGTTTCAGGAGGAATGGTGCCATGTCCTCTTTGTATGTGGTAGAATTCGGCTGTGGACCCATCTGGACCTGGCCTTTTTTGGGTGGTAAGCTCTTAATTGCTGCCTCAACTTCAGACCTCGTTATGGGTCCGTTCAAGGTTTTGGCTTCTTCCTGGTTTAGGCTTGGTAGGAGGCAAGTGTTCAGGAATTTATCCATTTCGTGCAGATTTTCTAGTTTATATGCATAGAGTTGTTTTTAATAATCTCTGATGATAATTTGAATTTCTGTGGAATCTGTGGTGATATCCCCTTTATCATGTTTTATTGCATCAGTTTGGTTATTCTCTCTTTCCTTTTTTATTAATCTGACTAGTTGTCTGTCTATTTTGTTGATCTTTTCAAAAAACCAGCTCCTGGATTTATTGATTTTTTGAAGGGTTTTTTGTGTCTCTATCTCCCTTCAGTTCTGCTCTGACCTTAGCTGTTTTGTCTTCTGCTAGACTTTGAGGTTTTTTGATCTTGCTCCTCTTGCTCTTTCAGTTTCGATGATAGGGTGTCAATTTTTGATCTCTCCTTGCTTCTCATGTGGGCACTTATTGCTATATATTTTCCTCTAGAGACTGCT
>NW_016108184.1:120188-121562 GCF_001604975.1 Cebus imitator | reverse complement strand
CTGCCCTGCCCAGCAAGGAGGCAGCCTAGTCACTGTCTGCCTCTTGAGGCTTTGCTGAGCTGCTGCGGGCTCCGCCCAGCTGCCCAGTGAACTTCCCTGCAGTCCTGTTTATATGGGTGTAGTTAGAACTGCCTAGGCAATTGTGTCCTGCCTCTGGTAAGGTGGAGCCTCTCTGCAGTGGTGGGTTGCCTCAACATTGGCTGACTACCTCCATGGTGGTGGGCTGCCTCAGTAATGGCGGACGTCACTCCCCCACAGAGCTGGACCGTCCCGGGTTCAGCTGCGCTTCCTGTGAAACTCTCAATCCACAGAGTTTCTGATTGCTGTTCTTTTGTGGGGGTGGGACCAGCCGAGCCTGATCGCCTGGCTCCCTGCCTCAGAGCCTTTTTTAAGTTGGTGTTCCAGTCGCCTGTTGAAGAGGCACTGCGGTGTGTGTTTTTTCCTGTACGACAACTCATTGTGCTAGCTTAAACAGCGGCACTGAGATTCGTGGTGCTTTTTTTGCCCTGGGTTCTACTGTCCTGGTTCCCTGCTCAGTCCCCTTTTTAAACAGATGAATGGGAGATTTCCTGTGGCTCCAATTGCCAGCCAAAAGGGCACCTGGACAGGTGTATTTTGTATGGAGAACCACTGCTCTGGGGCGCCAACAAAGCAACCACACAGGTCAAAGCAGCGGCATCAGCCAGCACAGCCGCGCTGGCCGAAACAGCCACCCCAGCGATCCATGGAGCTCCTCCACCTGGGAATTTCCTAGTCTGTTGGCAATAAAAATGCGGCATCCACTCACCCTCTGCGCTTTCACTGGTAGCTGCAATCCTGAGTTGTTCCTAAATGGCCATCTTGGATTGATCCCCTCTATTTTGTCTCTTTATAAAAAGGATGATAGTCTGTTTTCTCCAGAAATTGAAAGGAAAATGTCACCTCTAACTCCACTTTCTTTAGTCAGAGCCACTTAAAAAATTCCTTATAATTTTCAGTTCAAATTTCTTTATTATTATACTTTAAGTTCTGGGGTACATGTGCAGAATGTGCAGGTTTGTTATATAGGTATACATGTGCCATTGTGGTTTGCTGCAACCATCAACCCATCATGCACGTTAGGTATTTCTCCTAGTGCTATCCCTTCCCCATCCCACCACCCTGAGCACCCAGCAGTCCCTAATGTGAGATGTTCCCCTCCTTGTGTCTATGTGTTTTCATTGTTCAACTTCTACATATGAATGAAAATATGCAGTGTTTGGTTTTCTGTTCTTGTGTTAGTTTGCTGAGAATGATGGTTTCCAGCTACATCCATATCCTCAGAGAGAAATAAACTCCTCCACTTTTATTGTTGCCTAGTATACCATGGTGCATATGCACATTTTTTTTATCCAT
>NW_016108184.1:115520-116703 GCF_001604975.1 Cebus imitator | reverse complement strand
GTCCCTACAAAGGACATGAACTCACCCTTTTCATGGCTGCATAGTACTCCATGGTATATATGTGCCACATTTTTCTTATCTAGTCTATCACTGATAGACATTTGGCTTGGTTCCAAGTCTTTACTATTGTGAATAGTGCAGCAATAAACATATGCGTGTGTGTGTGTGTGTGTGTGTGTGCGTGTGTGTGTCTTTATATAAACTGATTTATAATCCTTTGAGTATATACACAGTAATGGGATTACTAAGTCAAATGGTATTTCTGATTCTAGATCCTTGAGGAATAACCACATTATCTTCAACAACAGTTAAACTAATTTATACTCCCACAAACACTGTAAAAGCATTCCTATTTCTCCACATCCTCTCCAGCATCTATCTGTTGTTTCCTGACTTTATAAAGATCACCAAGTTTTAACTGGTATGAGATAGTATCTCATTGTGGTTTTGATTTGCATTTCGCTAAAGACCAGTGATGATGAGCTTTTTTTAATGTTTGTTGGCTGCCTAAAGTCTTCTCTTGATAAGTGTCTGTTCTTGTCTTTTGCCCATTTTTTGATGAGGTTGTTGTTCTCACGTACATTTGTTTAAGTTGCTTGTAGATTCTGGATATCAGCCCTCTGTCAGATGAATAGATTGCAAAAATGTATCCTATTCTGTAGGTTGCCTATTCACTCTCAGGATAGTTTCTTTTGCTTCAAAGACTCTTTAATTAGACCCCATTTGTCAATTGTGGTTTTTATTGCCATTATTTTTGGTGTTTTAGTCATAAAGCCTTTGTCCGTGCCTTTGTTCTGAATAATATTGAATAGATTTTTTTCTAGGAATCTTACAGTTTTAAGTCTTAAATTTAATTCTTTAATTTATCTTGAGTTAAATTCTGCATAATGTGTAAGGTGTAAGGAATGGGTCCCGTTTCAGTTTTCTGAATGTTTTTGGCCAGTTTTCTGAACACCATTTATTAAACAGAGAATCCTCCCCCACTGCTTATTTTTTTCAGGTTTGTCAAAAATCAAATGAGTGTAAATATGTGGCAGTATTTCTGAGACCTCTGTTATGTTCCCTTGCTCTATATGTCTGTTTTGGTACCAGTACCATGCTGTTTTTGTTACTGTAGGCTTGTGTTATAGTTTGAAGTCAAGCTGTGTAATGCCTCAGCCTTTTTTATTTTCTTTTTTTTTTT
>NW_016108184.1:97550-115250 GCF_001604975.1 Cebus imitator | reverse complement strand
GTTTCACCATGTTGACCAGGATGGTCTCGATCTCTTGACCTCGTGATCCACCCGCCTCGGCCTCCCAAAGTGCTGGGATTACAGGCTTGAGCCACCGCGCCCGGCCGCCTTTTTTATTTTCTTAAGATTGTCTTGGCTATACTTACTCTTTTTTAATTCTACATAAAATTTAAAGTAGTTTTTTATTCTCTGTGAAGAATATCTATGGTAGCTTGATGGGAATAGCATTAAATCTATAAATTCCTTTGGTCAGGATGGCCATTTTCAATATTGTTTCTCCTATCCATGAGTATGGAATGTTTTTCTATTTCTTTGTGTCCTCTCTTATTTCCTTGCCCAGTGGTTTGTACTTCTCCTTCAAGAGGTCATTCTCATTCCTTGTAAGTTGAATTCCTAGGTATGTTATTCTCCTTGCAGCAATTGTAAATGAGAGTTCACTCATGATTTGTCTCTCTGTTTGTCTAATGTTGGTGTATAGAGATGCTTGTAATTTCTGCACATTGGTTTTGTATCTTAAGACTTTGCTGAAGTTTCTTATCACCTTAAGAAGATTTGGGGCTGAGACAATGGTGTTTTCTAAGTATACAATCATGTCATCTGTAAACAGATAAAATTTCACTTCCTTTCTTTCTATTGAAATACTCTTTATTTCTTTCTCTTGCCTGATTGCTCTGACTAGAATTCTAATTCTGTGTTTAATAGGAGATAAGAGGATATCCTTGTCTTGTGCCAGTTTCTAAATGGAATGCTTCCAGTTTTCGTCCATTTAGTATGATATTAATTTTTGTTTATTTTTTATTTTTATTATTGCATTTTAGGTTTGGGGGTACAAGAAAAGAACATACAAGATTGTTGTATAGGCACACACATGGCAGCATGATTTGCTGCCATCATCCCCTTCACCTGTATCTGGCATTTCTCTCCCCAACTCCCCACACCCCTCTGTCCCTCCCCTATTTCCCCCCAACAGACCCCAGTGTGTGATGCTCCTGTCCCTGAGTCTATGTGTTCTCATTGTTCAACACCCGCCTATGAGTGAGAACATGCAGTGTTTGATTTTCTGTTCTTGTGTCAGTTTGCTGAGAATGATGGTTTCCAGGCTCATCCATGTCCCTACAAAGGACACAAACTCATCGTTTTTGATATCTGCATAATATTCCATGGTGTATATGTGCCACATTTTCCCTGTCCAGTCTATAATCAATGGGCATTTAGGTTGGTTCCAGGTCTTTGATGTTGTAAACAGTGCTGCAATGAACATTCATATGAATGTGTCCTTATAGTAGAACGATTTATAATTTTTTGGATATATACACAGTAATGGGATTGCTGGGTCAAATGGAATTTCTATTTCTAGGTCCTTGAGGAATCACCACACTCTCTTCCACAATTGTTGAACCATTTTAGACTCCCATCAACAGTGTAAAAGTGTTCCTTTTTCTCCATATCCTCTCCAGCATCTGTTGTCTACAGATTTTTTAATGATCACCATTCTAACAGGCATGAGATGGTATCTCAATGTAGTTTTGATTTGCATTTCTCTAATGACCCATGATGATGAGCATTTTTTCTTATGTTTGTTGGTCTCATATATGTCTTCTTTTGTAAAGTGTCTGTTCATATCCTTTGCCCACTTTTGAATGGGCTTGTTAGTTTTTTTCTTGTAAATCTGTTTTAGTTCTTTGTAAATTCTGGATATCACCCCTTTGTCAGATGAGTAGACTGCAAACATTTTTCCCCATTCTGTTGGTTGCCAAGTCACTCTAATGACTGTTCTTTTGCTGTGCAGAAGCTGTGGACTGTGATTAGGTACCATTTGTCTATTTTGGCTTTTGTTGCCAATGCTTTTGGTGTATTGGTCATGAAGTCCTTGCCTACGCCTATGTCCTGAATGGTTTTGCCTAGATTTTCTTCTAGGTTTTTACGGTGTTAGGCCTTATGTTTAAGTATTTAATCCAACTGAAGTTAATTTTAGTGTAAGATGCCAGGAATGGGTCCAGTTTCTGCTTTCTCCACATGTTTAGCCAGTTTTCCCAACACCATTTATTAAACAGGGAATCCTTTCCCCATTGCTTGTTTCTGTCAGGTCTGTCAAAGATTGGATGGTTGTAGAGATGTTGTGTTGCCTCCGAGGCCTCTGTTTTGTTCCATTGGTCTATATCTCTGTTTTGGTACCAGTACCATGCTGTTTTGATTACTGTGTGTAGCCTTGTAGTATAGTTTGAAGTCCGGTAGTGTGATGTTTCCCTCTTTGTTCTTTTTGCTTAGAATTGACTTGGCTATGTGGGCTCTCTTATGGTTCAATATGCAGTTTAAGGTGTTTTTTTCCAGTTCTGTGAAGAAGGTCATTGGTGGCTTGATGGGGATAGCGTTGAATCTGTAAATGACTTTGGGCAGTATGGCCATTTTCACGATATTGATTCTTCCTAACCATTAACATGGAATGTTGCTCCGTTTGTGTCTTCTCTTATTTCATTGAGCAGTGACTTGTAGTTCTCCTTGAAGAGGTCCTTTATGTTCCTTGTTAGTTGTATTCCTAGGTATTTTATTCTCTTTGTAGCAATTGTGAATGGCAGATCGTTCTTGATTTGGCTCTCTTTAAGTCTGTTATTGGTGTATATGAATGCTTGTGATTTTTCACATTGATTTTGTATCCTGAGACTTTGCTGACGTTGCCTACCAGTTTCAGGAGATTTTGGGCTGAGACAATGGGGTATTCTAGATATACAACCATGTTGTTTGCTAATAGAGACAACTTGACTTCCTCTTTTCCTATTTGAATACACTTTATTTCTTTTTCTTGCCTGATTGCTTTCGCTAGAACTTCTAGTACTATATTGAATAGGAGTGGTGAGAGAGGGCATCCTTGCCTGGTGCCAGATTTCAAAGGGAGTGCTTCCAGTTTTTACCCATTCAGTATGATATTGGCTGTTGGTTTGTTGTAAATAGCTTTTATTAATTTGAGATGCATTCCATCAATATTTAGTTTATTGAGGTTTTTTTAGCATAAAGGGCTGTTGTATTTTGTCAAAGGCCTTCTCTGCATCAGTTGAGGTAATCACGTGGTTCTTATCTTTGGTTCTGTTTATGTGGTGAATTACATTCTGTATTTTATTGATAATTTTTGCTTTATTGTTCATCAGAAATAGTGGACTGAAATTTTCTTTTTTTCTTGTGTCTAACAGGCTTTCAAGATGGGGTATCAAGATGATGATGTTCTCATAAAAGGAGTTAAGGAGGTAATCACCTCCTCTTTGTACCTCTGGTAGAATTTGGCTGTGAGTCCTTCTGGACTTGAAAATTTTTGATTGATATGCAATTACTTACTGCTTCAATTCCTGAACTTGGTATTGGTCTATTCAGGAATTTGACTTTTTCTTGATTTATTCTTTGGAATGCATATGTTTGCAGGAATTTATGCATTTCTTGTAAATTTTCTCGTGTATTTGCATGGAGGTATTTATAATACTCTCTGATGGTGGTTTGCATTTCTGTGAAGCAGTGATAATATTCCCTTTTCCATGTTTTATTGTGTCTATTTAATTATTCTCTCTTTTCCTTTTTATTAGTCTGGTAGTGGTCTACCTATTTTGTTAATCTTTTTTAAAAAAATAAAAAGCTCCTGGATTTATTGATTTTTTTTTTGGAGGTTTCTTTTCTGTGTCTGTATCTCCTTCAGTTCTGCTCTGATCTTAGCTATTTCCTCTTTTCTGCTAGTTTTTGAATTTTTTTGCTCTTGTTTCTCTAGTTCTTTTAATTGTGATGTTAGTGTGTCAATTTTATATCTTTCCTGCTTTTTCTTGTGCGCATTTGGTATATAAATTTCCATAAAACACTGCTTTAGCTATGTCCCAGAGATTCTGTACATTGTGCTTTTATTTAATTGGTTTTAAAGAACTTACTTATTTCTCCTTTAGTTTCATTATTTACCCAGTAGTCATTTTGGAGCAGGTTGTTCAGTCTCCCTGCAGTTATGTAGTTCTGAGTGAGTTTCTCAGTCATGACTTTTCGTTTGATTGCACTGTGCTCTGAGAGACTAAGATTTCCATTCTTTCGCACTGGCTGAGACAGATTTTACTTCCAATTATGTGGTCAATTTTATAATATGTGTGATGTGATGCTGAGAAGAATGAATATTTTGTGGATTTAGAGTTCTGTAGTCTCTAATTATCTTTTCATTCTAAGGCAACTATTTCCCAGTTTTCCCATTCTGCAAAACTAATTACCTGATTCCTCTCTCACTAGGGACCATTTCCCTCCAAAACCCTGCAAGGCAGGTCTTTAGTGGAGAATTACGTATTTTAGGTCCACTTGGTCCAGAGCTGAGTTCAAGTCCTGGATATCCTTATTAATTTTCTGTCTCATTCATTTGTCTAATATTTTCAATGGGGTGTTAAAGTCTTCCACTGATATTGTGTGGGAGTTTAAGTCTCTCTGTAGGTTTCTAAGAACTTGCTTTATGTATCTGGCTGCTGCTGTATGGGGTGCATATTCCTGATTTGGATTGATCCTTTTATCATTATGTAACGCCCTTTTTTGTCTTTTTTCATCTTTGTTGATATAAAGTCTGTTTTATCAGAGACTAGAATTGCAACCCCTGATTTTTTTATTTTTATTTATTTATTTATTTATTATTATTTGCTTTCCATTTGCTTAGCAAATATTCCTTCATCCCTTTATCAAATCTACGTTTTACTGGTATACCTAAAAGCAACAGGGAGAATGAAACCATGCTGGAAAACACTATTCACAATGTTATCCAAGAGAACTTCCCCATCCTAGCAAAGCAGGCCAACATTCAAATTCAGGAAATACACACAAATGTATTCCTCAAAAAGAGCAACCCCAAGGTACATAATCATCAGATTCACCAAGGTTGAAATGAAGGGGAAGATGCTAAGGGTAGCCAGAGAGAAAGGTCAGGTTACCCACAAAGGGAAGCCCATCAGACTCACAGTGGATCTCTCTGCAGAAACCCTACAAAGCAGAAGAAAATGGGACCAATACTCAACATTCTTAAAGAAAGAATTTTCAATCCAGAATTTCATATCTCACTAAACTAAGCTGCAGATGCAAAGGAGAAATAGAATCCTTTACAGACAAGCAAATGCTGAGCGATCTTGTCACCACCAGGTCTGCCTTACAAAAACTCCTGAAGGAACCACTAAACGTGGAAAGGAAAAACTAGAACAGGCTACTGCAAAACAGACCAAATGGTAAAGACCATCGATACTATGAAGAAACTGAATCAACTAATGGACAAAATAACTAGGTTGCATCATAATGATAGAATCAGATTCACACACAACAATATTAACCTTAAATGTAAATAGGCCAAATGCCCCAATTAAAAACATACAGACTGGCAAATTGGATAAAGAATCAAATTTGTTACTGTTGAAAAACAAAGCTTTACTCTTCAAAGTCAGTTATGGAAGAAATAAGAATGGGGAAAAGAATGGCTTTCAGAGCTATTTCAAAGGTTTGCTGCATTAAATACATATTTTGGTATATTAAAGCTAAAAAATACCTATCAGTCCTAAAAGATTTCAGCCATTTATGGCAGTTCCTTAATAAAATGAAGAAAATACATTAACACATGCATATGCACATGCTTGCACATGCCAAGAGGCACCCACACACCACAAGGCACCCACATGCCAGGTTGCATGAACATATTTCTGCACCCAATCCCCTAAGCATCACTGGATGTGATGTCCCACCTGAAGCCCCAAAGGCAGGAAGCATCATTAGGAGCAGATGGGGTGAAGGTCCCAGGTAAAGTCTCCACTGTTGCAGCTTCTAGGAAATACTGAGATACCACAGTACTTGCTAAGACTTTCTTTTCCTTTTTCCTATACTAAGCATTAGTCTTCCTACCTCTGAAGGCCAGTATGTTAGTTCCCACGGGAATCCTATCACTTCATCCTGTCCCTCTTTTTCTCTAGCAGATGTCATAGACTTACCTTGTAGGATTTTGGAGGGGAATGGTCCCTGGTGAGAGAGAAATCAGGAAATTGGTTTTGCAGAATGGGGAAACTGGGAAACTGTTGCCTCAGCATGAAAAGCTAATTGACATAAAATCTTTATTTTGACTTGACACAAAACAAAGAAACAGATGAGTTTTAGTAACATTTCAAAAAAATTAAGTCGGGGAAATTTTTGAATAAAAAACAGAATACATTAACTTTTATTTGATCAATAACCTACAACACCCTTCCCACTTCTTAATTTAGCAAATATTTATTAGTTTATTGCTATGGGACAGGCACTCTTGGGCTGACAGAGAAAGAAAAGTTAACAAGAATCAGCACCCTTCTCCTGGTGTTTCCATGTATTCACCATAGTTTACATAAAAGGATTCGACATTATAATCCATTTTAGGTAATAAAATTCTAACATAAGATCACTAAGACAATCAAGACTACCATAAAAATCTATTGCAAAGAATTTTCCTTAATAGGGGTTACAAAACCAGAAAGTGTTCAGTCAACTGTATATAGAAAAATTGAATGAACTGGCAAAATTGAAATTTTCAAGTATTAAATAGGCTTCAGGAATTATTTGTACTTCTGAGCTAGCTGTGGTTCTTAATTTACATTCACACATTCTTCATAGTGACAAGGAATGAATGCATGTCTCTGCAGTCTTTAAACATACCAAAAACCTAGTAAGTGCAAACAACTAATTAGCAACAGACCTGGATTACAGCATAATGTTCTCATTATCAGGCCTATGTGTGTCTCCATGAAATCCTGCACCCCTCCTCAAGGACAACTGATGTCACTGAAGAGTCATGGTGCTTTCAGTTCTTATTGAGAGTTTTGAGAATACTGGGAAATGAAAAACCCTTTGTCACTTGTTTTTCATCCAGCCAACCAATCCTTAGTGTACAATAGGAAATTCAAACCTAGGATCACCATTCAACAAAGGCCACTCCAAATTGTCAGGAAAACACACTCCAGTGCATTCCCCCTTAAGAAAAAATGCAGCTACCAATTTTAGCAAAACCAGTAACTGACTCTTGCAGAGACACACTGATAATGCCCACTGGTTTCAAGCTGATAATGCCCATTTGAAGATAATGTCTCATCTTCAAATGTAGACTGAACCTAAGTTCTTATGGTAAAACAATAAAAAAAAGTCCTAGGTTCAGAAGTTCTCATTTCCTTCTCCTTATTGTGCCTTTTTATACCTTGAGTTTCATAAAGTTAGTCTATAATATTATAAGCTGTGACTCATCTATAACTCTGAGCATGATGCCAGACCTGCTACTACTGCTTCTTCTTGAAACTAGCATAGCCTGATTATATTAAACTGAATGTTTTTTGCATTGCAGCTACTGAAATTATTACAACCAAAGCTGAATTGTGTTCTTGTTTCAAAGCATGGGGGTGTGAAAAAGAAAACAAACATTTCTCAGACTTCAGGCCTTAGTTTTTATTGAGACTCCTCTAGGTTGAAAATGAAAATCGAAAATAAAAAGCTGAATAATTCAGGAGACAAAGGTATTTACATAATGTATCATTATTGATAATGTAGCTATATATGCTGATGAAAAATGATGTATATATTCATTCTGCCTTTGATAAGACAAATAAATCTATACTGGATAAAAATAGCAAACACCTAATCAATCATTTTTTCCAAGTATTTTAATAATCAAATGGGGGAACAGCTGAAAGGAGAATTTTAACTTATTTTACAGCATTAATCTTTCTTTGTAAATTACAAATTGCCTTTGAAAAACAAAACCTAGTATTTGTTTATGGTAGGAAATATGGAGAGATGTTTAAAAATCAACTTTGTTGGAAGCAAGAGTTCAGTAAATGACATGACCTTAACAATCTTTTAGAATTAAAAAAGTACTAAAGTTTTATTCTTCAAAGAGCAAATCATGGAAAGGAAAATTATCCAGCAATCTTTAAAGAGATATTCAAAAGACCTGTGTGGTCTAAATTTTTCACCAAAATTTAGAAGCTATGACATTTAAATTTATTTTAAAAAATTGTCAATAACCAATATTTAAGTAATTAAATTGTAAAGACTACAGCTATACATCTGAGCCATGAAAAGACACAGCCATTTACTTGAGACATATGAAAACATCAGATGAACCTTTCTAAAATTTGATTTTGTGGGAAGGGTTGAGGTTTTCAATTGTGAAATGTCTCCACTAACATGGGCTCATGGCTGAATATCATAAAAGTGTTTGACTCATATAGAATGGGCTCTGTTCTGTTTTCCTTGGGCTCTGTTCTATTTCCCGTATCCAAAGACTAAGAAGGATCACATAGTCTCAGTGCGCCCTTAGCCTGTACTAGTAATACCTATCTAATATTTTGAATCTCATTCTGCAAAGGCTAGAAATAAAAAGGGTAAAATCAGATACTCTGGCCATTCTAATGGCCCAAGATGGATTTTTTGAGTCCTAGATCACTGAAAATATTTACGCTAGAAGAAAATGGACTTCTGGTGAGCAGTGCAGCCAAAGGTGAATTTCTGAGAGGCTTACATACAGTGATTAGGACAGCTGACCTTTGTTTGTGTATGTCTACTTCTGAGATGTACCCCAAAATTTGGCCATGAGGAGGAGAAGACAATTATTTTGAAATCCTACATTTCCAATACAGGTAATTTTGGATACTCTAAATGAGTTCAAAACCACTGCTTTCTCCTTTTGATCATTTTGAGTTTTTTTTTAATTACCACCAAAGAAATTACACAGCACTGGTATACTTGGTTTAACCAGGCTGAAAAATGCATGAATAACATATTCAGCACAGGTTAATGATTAACAATAATTGTTTTTAAAAATTCTCTATATACCCATGCAACACAGGATGGGTAAACTTCCAGTAAGGAGCAAAAGGAAACATTGCACACAGGAAGACAGAATAGCATAAAGCAAGGGCTGGAGGTAGGAAGGCACTATACTTGGGATTGCCCGGGTACAGCAAGAGATTGGAAAAAAACTTAGATACTCTAAAGGACTTGATTCAAAGTGAAGTATGGACTGGCATGGTGGCTCACACACCTGTAATCCCAGCACTTTGGGAGGCCATGGTGGGTGGATCACTTGAGGTCTAGAGTTTGAGACCAGCCTGGCCAACATGGTGAAACCTCATCTATACCAAAAATACAAAAACTAACTGGGTGTGGTGGTAGGTACCTATAATACCAGCTACTCTGGAGGCTGAGGCAGGAAAATCATTTACACCTGGGAGGCAGTGGTTGCAGTGAGCAGAGTTTATGCCACTACACTATAGCGTAGGTAAAAAAGCATGACAAAATAAAATGTAAGATGTTTAGGTACTTCAGGAAAAAAAAATTAACCACTAAGACTGACTGATATGGCATTTTTCAGTATTTTAAAGTTTCTTCTGAAGTTTCTCATTTGATTTTGTTTTCTTTTCTTTTGAGACGGAGTCTCTCTGATGCCCAAGCTGGACTGCAGTGGCATGATATGAGCTCACTGCAACCTGTGCCTTCCTGGTTCAAGATTCTCCGGCCTCAGCCTACAGAGTAGCCAGGACTACAGGTTCCCACCATCATGCCTGGCTAATTTTTGTAATTTTAGTAGAGACAGGGTTTTACCATCTTAGCCAGGCTGGACTGGAACTCCTGCCTCATGTAATGCACCCACCAGAGCCTCCTAAACTGTGGAGATTACAGACATGAGGCACTGCACCAAGTGAAATATTTTAAATCTGGATCAGGCACTTTTAGAAATAGTGATAAGTTCTCATTTATGCTCATATAATGGTACTCTCATTCCACACATCCTCTATTCCTTACTGGAAAGTTGGGGCCTTCCTTATACATGACCGGGCATTGAACTGAGTATTATTCATTGTTTTTAACAGATTTTTTTTTCCCTGAACCAGGATCTTGCTTTGTTGGCCACACTGGAGTACAGTGGCACAATCACAGCTCACTCCAGCCTCAAACTCCTGAGCTCAAGCAATTGATCCACCTCAGCCCCAAATAGCTAGGACTACAGGTGTGCATCTCCATGGCTGGCTAATTTTTAAATTTTGCATAGAGACAAAGTCTCACTCTGTTACCTAGGCTGGTCTCAAACTCCTGAACCCAAGTGATTCTCCCTTCTCAGCTCCCAAATTGTTAGGATTATAGGCATGGGCCACCATACATGACCTCACTTAATTCTTATAATGTGACAGGTTAGATATTTTATTACCCACATTTGACAGCAAAGAAAGAGAAAGATATTAAAAGGTAATGAATAAACTGTCTACCTAAGGTTCATGCTGTGGTGTGTTCTTCCATCCTGCTCCTAAATATCCTTCTTGGACACCTCTTCCAGGAGACACCTTGGTGTTCCAGGGGTTACAAGAAGAGCTTCAAAATGGAATGAAGTGGCCTGCATATCAAGAGCAATGCTTTCCCGTATGTGTGGCCAATGAGGTGGGGTTGCCCTCCCCTGAGGAAGCGCTTCCCTTTAGAAAAATGCGGTGGTGGGAATGGACCTACAGCACTTTCAGCTGTCCTCCAGGCACACCCTACCCCTACCAACTTCCTTACTTCCGAATCTTGCATCTAAGCCCTCATCACATGGGAACACTGGCGCTCAAGAAGGGAAGAGGTTTTCAGGGTTGCAGTGACTGACAGTGAGCTGCCCATGTAGCTTTCTGGTCTGAGCTCCAGGTTCTGAGTTTGAACAACTTCCTGAGACCACAGCCTGTCCAAAAAATTGTTCTCCAGTACAGTCCAGAACACAGTCATTGATTGCCATGCTGGAGTTGCCAATAACTATTCCTGATACTTACCATTGCCTTGTCGTTTTGATATGGTATCTCTAAAAATGCCTTCCTGGAAACCTACTTGATTTTCTTTCCACCTCAGCACATTGTTTACTATGTTAAGGGGGAAACAAAAGGAGAAAGGGAAAAGGAGAGGGAAGGAAAAAGGGAGGGAGTGAGGGAAGGAGACAGGGAGGGAAAGAGGAAAAGAGGGAAGGAGGGAAGGAAGGAAGGAGGGAGGGGGAGGGAGGGAGGGAAGGAAGGAAGGGAAGAAGGAAATACCACTCTTCATCAGTAAAAGAGATGATGCTACTGTTTCAAAACCAATGTGACATTGCCTATAACCTTTCTTATGAGTAGTTACAAGAACTAACTGGCCATGACATACATAATTCTTAACTTATTCACTAATAAGTGAAGTACCCTGTCAAGAGGGAGCACCTACACACATGGATGGCTTCACGTGGAATCGGTATGCAACCATTTTAGCACACACAAGCAGTTTGAGAATACAAAATCAATGAAGACTTCTTGAGGCTTTCAATGTGCAGCTCATTATCTGAGTGGCATTAATCTGGGTGGCATTAAGGTTTTGTTGGAGATAATAAATTCAGTGTATTTCTCTATTAGATCTAACTTGCTTAATTAAATATTTAGAAATCTGCAAAATATGTGAAAAGAACGAATCAATAATTTAGAAATCACTTATTTGCAAGAACTAATCCTCAACCTGCAGAAATGTTTTGCTATGCCAGAGGGTCAGTACAACACTGCTATTGACTCTACTGCAAGAAAACTTATCTCAAAATTAGCTGGGTGGGGCAGCATGTGTCTATGGTCCCAGCGGACTCAGAAGGCTGAGGTGGGAGGATCGCTTGAGCCTAGGAGGTCGGGGATGCTGTAAGCTATGATCGTACCACTGCACTCCACCCTGGGCAACAGAGCAAGACGCTGTCTCCAAAAGAGATATATATAAACACATATATTAGGTTGCTGCAAGCCTAATTGCAGTTTTTGCCTTTACTTTCAAGAGTATACGCTGCAATTATGCTTGCACCAACCAAATAGAAGTATCATCTACATTGGATCAGTCATCATCTCAGGACCATTTGGAGTTCTTCTTGTCATCTCACTCAGAATGCTCTCTTTATAGGATGAGTCTCACGCGACACTTCTCCTTTTACTTTTAAGCAAGAACCATAGATAAGTAACACCTGTGAGATATGCAACAGAGTACCAAGTGGCCTTTCACACTCAGCATTTTGCATCTGTAGGAAAGATGGTAAGGGAAGAAGAGGATACATCACCCAATACCCTTCTGGGCTTACATCAACGCTTGAAAAAACATTAATACAAAGTATATAAGGCCTTGGGTTTCACAACTAATGAGCCAGCACATTATTAAATTGTAGGAAGACAGGATCATATTTTAACTATGTTTTTGATTTCTCATAACACCTAGCACATTTCGTTATTAATAGGCATTTTCATAAATATTGTTGATGAAACTATAGTTGTGAAAATGAATTTATATTTAACACTCCTAACAACATTCATCTTCACTGACCCTTCTATAGCCAAGTGCAGTAGTTATGACATTTTATTTTACATTGGGAAAAAATTGATATCCAGGTGTTAAGTAACACAGCTCACTGAAGCAGGGCATAAGACCTGTCTTGACTCCAAAGACCATGAATACTTTCAAGATATCAAGCTACCTTCTCATCCAAACAATTCTAATAATAATAATTTTTATTACTTTTATTTTACTTTAAATTCCGTGACACATGTTCAGAATGTGCAGGTTCGTTCCATAGGTAAACGTGTGCCATGGTGGTTTGCTGCACCTGTCAACCCATCACCTAGGTTAAGCTCCACATGCATCAGTTATTTGTCCAAATAATAATGGTTATAATAGCTAGTATGTACACAGTGGGTCAGCATCTAACTGGCTGAATTCTTTACATATACTAACTCTTAATTGTCTCAAAAAACATGTAAGGTAGATGTAAGCTTTATCCCCATTAGTCGAGAACACTAATGCAGGAACATATTAGCTAACTTGCCCAACACCACAGAACTGTAAAGGTGGAGCCAGAACTCATGCTGGGTTGCTTGGTTTCACCTGCCAGAGGACACTGGCTCAGGTGGGGATTGAGACCATCACTTCACTCCCACATCCCTCAATCCCCGCACTGTGAGGACTTATGGCTGAAACAGTTTTCATCAGTGACAAAAATTACCAGTGGATAAAAAAGTAAAGTTTTGTGATATCAACACCAAAGACAGTCCCATAATGCATGAGTGTGCCTATAGTAAATGCTCAATTAATATTACTTGTTTAAATTGTATTAAGATTTTGAAATTGCCTGTATCTTTATTTTACTTGATCATACCTTTGTTCACACCCACCAATCAGTGTTAAATTCACAATTATCAAGTTAACAATGTATGTGTATTTCAGAAAATTTTACAATAATTAGTCTGCATTGTGCCTGGCTGGCTATAATTTTCTTGTGATAGGGTAAAATATTATTATTTTATTTTACTTATTTATTTACTTTGGAGACACACCTCGCTCTTTCATCTGGGCTGGAATACAATGGCACTATCATAGCGGCTGTAACTTCAAATTCCTGGGTTCAAGTGATGCTCCTGCCTCAGCCTCCCAAGTACCTGGGACTACAAGTGGATGCCTCTAAACCTGGCTAATTTTTTAAATCATTTTTATAGAGATAGGATCTCACTGTGTTGCCCAAGCTGGACTCGAACTCTGGGCTCAAGCAATTCTTCATTGTTAGCCTACCAAAGTGCTGAGATTAATAACAGTCATGAGCCACCACCCCCAGCCTATTATTATTATGCTAGCTTTGAGGTTTTGTTTGTTTCTCTGTTTGCTTGGTTTTCTTTACAGGTTTGTTTAGATATACAAGTAAGGCAGAAAAACTAATTGTATCTGTATGTGCTTCCCCTATTTTCAAATCTGATATTGCTAAAATCTGATAAAACTCCCATCAAAAGTGTTTTATGTGTAGTTGTGTAACTAGTGAGTCTCCCTGAAAAGAACTCTGTTCATCCATGCTAGTTCTGCTTAGGAGGAATGTGTTCAAAGCAGCCCTTGGTGTCAGGAATGTTTCCTGCATGTCTTGGTCACCACCTCTTCTCTCATGGGTCCCTGGTCACTATCCTCCATGCAAACTCAACTATCTTTCCTGCTGTCCATGGTTATGTATTTCATAATTATGTTTGCTTCTTCATAAACGAAAACCTTTCTTGGGGGTACTTACAACACAGCATTCTTCTTGGCTTTTCTTTTGTTGTTGGAAATTCCAAGCATTGAGGAGGCAAAGAAAGGCAGGGGCTTTTTTATCACACCCATAGGTGATGCCATTTGGGTGCAAGGGAGAATGCATACCATTAGCACTCTCTGTTCAAACGATCACTTCTTTATGTTTCCTTGGTTCTCAGCAACATGATTCGCTGTCGCAACATTCATTTATTTAGAGCTCAGTTACAAGGCATTCTCATGTAACTTATACAATATTTCAAACATTAAAGGATAAATTATCTAGATTAAAATTCTTCTGATTACTCCAGAATTTGGACAAGATAACCTACTACAGAAGGCGACAAGACAGAACAACATCCTGTCTGAAAAAAATGCAATTTCATATTAATGAAGATGATCAGCCATTTGTACTCATATTTATGTGTTGCCTCAACCAGAGTGCAATGGTGCAATCTTGGATCACTGCATCTCGGCTCAAGCAATCCTCCCACCTCAGCCTCCTGAGTAGCTGGGACTACAGGCGTGCACCCCCATGATCAGCTAATTTTATTTTTGTATTTTTTATAGAGACAGGGTCTCACTATGTTGCCCAGGTTGCTCTTGAACTCCTGGACGCAAGCGATTGGTGCCCCCTGGGCCTGCCAAACTGCTGGGATTACAGGCATGAGCCAATGTGCCTGACCAGAAATTGCATTTTATTATCTAAGTTGTCATATAAAAACTACATCCTACCATATTAATATCATTTGTAATAACATACCTTCTATTTAGTAAATAAGTTTTTGATCAATATCCAAAAGTATCTTTTAAAAATACAAATTATATGGGATGATAAGATTTTCAATAGTCAACATGAACTAAAGCAGAAAGGTGCTAATTAAACTAACAGTTATGGGGCAGGGGGTGGTGGCTTATGCCTGTAATCCCAGCACTTTGGCAGGCCGAGAAGGGAGGTTTGCTTCAGCTAGGGAGTTTGAGACCAGCCTGGACAGCATGGTGAAACTCTGTCTCTACAAAAAATACAAAAATTAGCCAGGTATGGTGGTGCACGCCTGTAGTCCCAGCTACTCCAGAGGCTGAGGTGGGAGGATTGCTTGAGCCCGGGAGGCAGAGGCTGCAGTGAGCTATGGTTGCTTCACTGCACTCTAGCCTGGGTGACAAAGTGAAGCCCTGTCTCAAAACAAACAAACAAAAAAAATCAACATTTATGGAGCACTCATGTCATTTTAAAGAAAGCTTAGCATAAAGAGAATGCATTAGTCAAAGCATACACACCTTTGGAGGAATATCATATGTGGAAGCTAAGAAGGTTATCATCCACACTATAATGATGTTTAGATTAAGCCTATCCATGTAAGGTCATCATTACAACTAAAGATTTCGGGGTTCAGAGAGATGCACATAGCCATTCCAACTCGCCCTGGGTGCTCAGTCAAGAAGACACCTAGGATATAAGATATAATGATACAAACATTTTCATCAAGATGACATTGATAGAACTCTGACTTTTCGTGTGATGCTAATGTTATCCCTTTGTATCAACAAAAGTTATAATCCAGATTGTTGAGAAACCCTAAGTCATGTCATTGAACAAGCATTTGCTGGGCATAGACCATATATGTGCCATGAGGAGAGGGAAGAGATCCTAAAGATGAATGCCAGCTGATCCCTCTCCTCAAGCTCTTTCAGGGAGAGCATCATTAAAGCAAGTGCTTATAAACTGCATGAGCTCCTATACTGGTCATATAAGAATAGAGTGTTGAGCCCAGAAGAGGAGCATCTCAGAAAAAGCTCCAAAAGATGTCCTCAAAGATGACCTTAGAAGAATAGAGAGAGAAGGAACATGCTTATCAGAGTGGGATCCATGAAAAGAAAGAGGTAGAAACTATAGCTGACACCCTAGTGACCAACCTTAAGAGATCTAGACGATAATTCCAGCCAAGATTTTGACAACGCTAATGACTAACATGAACATGTGGGCCTACACAAACACATAAAAAAATAAAAATACAAATAAAAAAACAGGAATCTCACAGGGATTTTTAAGTTAAAAGGAAATATTCCTAGTATGTTGTATTACATATTGAGTTTTCTTTGGATTCCCAATATTTCTTAATTAAAAAGTAGAAGGAAAAAAATTAATTTTGGTATATTTCTTGATTAATTACAACAATATGGTAGACTCAGCTACAAAAAGAATTTACCTGCAGGTTTTAGGGTAGTCATTCTCAATATTTCCAGATGTAAATATGAATGTTCAAATGAACATAAATGACCTAGATTTGTACCCGAAGTTATCGCAACCAAATTTTGTCTCCCTTCCTCAAACAGGGCAATCTTTCAAACTGTATTTATTTTTGAAAAGTTGCAAACTTAATAAATCATCTGATATTTCTTGTCTTGGATTTACTCCCATTTCATAACACAACATTCACCTTATTAAATTTTTAGCATTATGAAATCAAGAAAATATAAATGAAGAAAAAATTTTCTATTTACGATTTTAGAGAAGTAAACTTAAAAATAGAGAACTGATTTTTTTCTTTTATTTAATTTTTTTCATTTTACTTTAGGTGCATACTATATCTGGCATTTCTCCCCATGTTATGCCTCCCAACCCTCCTCATCCTCTGCTGTCTCTCCCCTACTTGCACCTTCACAACTGCCCTCAGTATGTTATGCTCCTCTCCCTGAGTCCCGATTTTACACAATTCTGCTTCTTCCAAATCATCCCACAATTCTGATAAACTCTCAGGAAATTAATGTATTGACCACACTGCTAGTTTTGACCCAAATCTTTATGAGAAATTTTAAAAGCACATAGACTTATCCATCCAGTGAGCACTAGAAATAAGCAACACTGGATGGAACACTTACAGATTTTTGCATTAGAAAGTAAATAATTAAACTTCCAAATACTGAAGTTTCTTAGGCTATATCACTCTCAATTTTCCAGACACAAACCAGAATGAGAAATTTGACAAAAAAATTTTGTCACATCATCTTTAATGAGATACAGGTAAAAAAAATGTAAAAATGCTAGTGATATTAATACAGATGAGAAAGTTTTTTTAAAGATAGACATTTAGACATGTATGTACTGAGTGATTCAAACATTTTTAGTAAACCATGCTAAGTCAGAAATATCAAAGTGGACAATCAACAAAGATCCATGTTCCCTTAGGTGAGAGAGGAACTTTCCTGTACAAGGCGTTAATTACATGGTGAAAGACGGCCTCCCCTCAGAGTCTCCCTGGCTTGGCTGCATGTCTCAGAAAACTGTGACAGCTAACTTAACACTTGTCCTTACCAGGGAACACTGGATTTTATCATTCATTCAGTGACTATCTACAGAGTGTCTTACAACTCCTCATTTCTTTAATAAATACCCAGTGAGTGCTGATCTATTCCAGATTCATGAAATACATATTGTTAGTCAATGCAGAGAAAAACTCACTAAGCCCTTGATTGTCCAGACATATCCATAAGTAGATAAAAAATTTAAAAAGCCTGCAAGATCAGGTGAGCTCAGAGAAGAAAGTTAATATTGGGCTAAATAAGAACACAACAGAGGGTGGAGCCCACTTTAAATGGGAACAGGACAGGGTGTTCTGGGCAGAGGAAGTGGCACACAAAAATGTCCTATTA
>NW_016108184.1:87673-96966 GCF_001604975.1 Cebus imitator | reverse complement strand
ATCAACTGCTGAAATTCACATTCAAGAAAGTATCACGCCTCCTGCCATCTGTAATGGAAATCGATAACTACCACAGAGGAATCCAAACAATGCATGTTAGAAAGAGCAGTGCAAGAAACAGCAGTTCAGACCTCAGTAATAAATAAGGTGGGAAGATGTGAAAATAACAGTATTCCAGGTTGAAAGAGAGCCTGAGAAGAATGAGAAAAAGAAGCCAAGGGTGAAATGCAGTGATTCCCAGCTATGCTTAGGTTGGATGGAGGTTGAAGTACAATACACAGAGCAGTGAAATGATGACTGCAGTTTTTACGATGGAGATGGGGCAGGTGGTGGAGCACAGGTGGACGCTTGTTGATAAATTTTGAATGAGAAAGTAGTTGTGTTACACGATCGATTAGGAAGATGAAGAAAGAATGCTTTATAAATAGATTAGCGAGTGTAGAAGTCATAGACAGGATATTATTAAAACAGTAACACTCAAAGTGAGAAAATGACCAAGGAAAATACCTGTATCACTGCAGAAGAAATGACAGCACCTGTTATTTCTGGAAGTGATTTACACTGGGGACAGAAAAGAGAGGGGATTTAAATCCAAGACGAGAGACTGAGGGGAGAAGATACCATGAGCAGGGAGCAGGGTAAGCTTGGCAAGAAAGATGATGGGACAATTTTGGTCACACTGAAGTGAGTTTTGAGCAGAGCATACAGGCAATGTTGTTCAAAGGGGGGCTGTAAGGGCAGGAGGGAACTTGGAAGAGAAGTGAGAGCAGAAGGTCTAGGCCCCTGGGGTCTCTCCAGTGGAAATGATCATCAAATCATGAGTAAATGCAAAGCTACATGGACAGTATGGAAGGAAATGAAGTGATTCAAGGATAGAATTTAGGAAGTGACAATAACTGCAAAGGCAGGAGGAAAGTCAGTTCAATTAATAGGCAGTGGAGAAAACTAAGGCGAATTGATTTGAGGAAGGAGAATGTTACTCAAAACAGAAAATAAATAACTCAGAGCCTACAATTCCTAGTAGGATATGGTTTTCTTGAGGGGTTAGCCCTTCTGTTGGTCAGCTGGACAACTTAGGGGATGCTGCCTGCTGTCAGAAAAAGAGTGATAAGAGAAGTGGGAATAATTATATGTTTCTCGATAAGAGTACCTACTCTTGAGGTCAGACCACAGACAGGTCTTGGAACTATGATTAGACCACAATGGTTGAAAGGATTTTTCTTTTTTCTTCTTCAGCAAGGTCTCCCTATGTCATCCAAGATGGAGTACAGTAGTGTGATCTAGGCTCACTGCAGCCTCTGACTTCCATGCTCAAGCAATCTTCCAACCTCAGCCTCCCATGTAGCCAGGACTACAGGTGTATAAAACCATGCCTAGCTAATTTTTGTATTTTTTGTAGTGATGGGATTTTGCCATGTTACCGAGGCTGATCTCCACCTCCTGAACTCAAGTGATCCTCCTACTTCAGTCTTTGGCCTCCCGATGTGCTAGGACTGCAGGAATGAGCCCCCATGCCCCAATGAAAATGTCTTGATAGTGGATATGTTTCACATTAAAAAAAAAATAGTAACAGTTTCAGGGAAAAAAAAATGCATCCAAGTGAGAAAATATGGAGGACTGAAAAACAACAAACTCTAAAAGTCTACTTATGATTACCTTATAATCACCAAAAAATAATAAACAACATATATAAATAAATAAAATAATAAGTAACATATCTGTCATCCCACCTCTGAACTCTCTCTCTTTTCTTAACCAAACAATTCGACCTATAACTGCAACTTCAGATGGTTATTGTCTTGGCCTCCAACATTTTGCAAATATCTATCAGTATTATCCTTCCAATGCCTCTACAAAGACTCATGCCTTCCACATTTACTCAATCTCTACCACAGTTGAATCTATCACTAGATCGCAACTTGCACTACTAACCTTCCTTCTGTCTTCTATCGCTACCTCTACTATCATGAAACTGATATTCCTTAAATATTTCTGCAAAATTCCTAATGTGATTCCCTTGTTGCCTACAGAATAACATCTATGTGGCATATCATCAAGTAGTACCACCTGAAATGATCGGATTTCAATTTCATCACAAGGTCAACATGCCCTACTGTAATACATAAAGTGAGGAGATGACCAAGGAAAGTAGAGATGTATCACAGAACAAGAAATGACAGGCCCTTGACATAACATTCAACACAAGTGTACCTTTCCTGAGAGAGATAACACTCAGTGCAAGCTATTCCTCAACACTTGCTATACCTTTGTGTTTGTTCACACTTTCCTCTTTATCCTTACAACAAAGTTCTATGCAGTATATAAGCCACCTCCTTTGGAAGAGTTTCTGTGATAGTCTAGCTTCCAAGATGGCCAATTGACACTTTCAATTAACACCTTCCTGCAATATTTATCCATATGGTGCCGGATTTGATTTGAACAACCAATAGCATGTAGCAATAGTGACAAGGTGTCACCTCCAAATCAAAAGCAAAAGTGACAAAGCATCACTTCCAAGATCATGTTCTGAGAGTCTGTGGTTTTCATCTTCAAATCCTTTTCAGACTCCCTCATTCTCTGCTCACTTTTAGAAAAGCCAACTGTTAATGTCACATTTCTAGCCCTAGGGAGAGGTCCATGTGACCAAGAATGGAAGCCTCCTGCCAAGTGACACAAAAGTGACAGTTTCCAACATTGTCATAAAACTGCAAGTCCTGTCTACAACTTGGCAGCAGCATCATGAGAGATCCAGAGCTACAACTAGCCAGCTATACTGCTCCTGAATCCTTGATGTATAGAAACGTATGAGATGACAAATGTTTGCAGTTTTGACCTAAGGTTTAGATTAATTTTTTATGCAGCAACAGATAACTAATCCACTGTGCCAAATGACACAAATGGAAAACAAGATTCTGTGCTGCCAAGATCTGTGTTTTTACCCACTTATAGAATGTGTGATGTGCGTGCCTTGTAGTATAGGTATTTTCATTTATCATTTTGTCTTCCTTACTGAGAGTCTGCCCTCCCTGGGATCAGAGGTTGAATCTTACCTGTGTTTCTATCGCTGATGGTATCTGGCAGGGTGACCTTCTCAAAGTAAGATGTCAGTACATAGTTATTGAATGTATAAACAAAGAAGGAAGAAAAGATGTTATATACATCATTTCTTGGTCTTTAAAGGAAGAATAGCTGCATGCAGCCTGGAATTACCAGACCTTCGTTTGAGAAGCAATGTACCTGTGGATCCCTAAAATGGTAAACAATCTACTGTCTTCAAGTTGCTGTAGTATTTTTGAATTATAAGCTGAGCATTTGGAGGCTGTGGAAAAATAATGTCATCCAGCATGTTAACAAGTTTTTATGGTTATTGTTATTAATCTTCAAGTCCCTCACAGTCCAAAGCACATGGCAGATGACCAATAAATATGCATTGGCTTGAACTGACTGGGAAACTGAAAACATAAAGATAACTTATAAATCAGTACAGCACATCTCGATGAGAAAAGGCAAATGATGAGACCCACAGCTATGGATGCCAGCCGCTGAACCGGAAGGAATAAAACCAAATGTTGAGCTCAAAATTTAAGCAGGTCATGTGTGCACATAACATAGAGGTAATTCTAAAAGGGTGATCCCCCAAGACCAGTAACAGCAACTTCAACTGGGGAATTATTACAGGTCCCATCTCAGATCTGCTGCCTCAGAAACTCCTGGGATGGGTCCCAGCAATTTGCCTTTAACGAGCCCCCAAGCAGACTCTAATGCTTATGTTTGAGAAACACTACTCTAGACTATCTGCTTCAAAAGCAGTGAAGACATTGAGTTTAGCACCTCCTTCCAGTAACAAGTACTAAAGACTATCATTTTGAGAAACTCAGAAATAAAATGGAGAGAATTAACCCCAGAACCCATGAATTTGTGAATGCAGCAATCAGGCAAACCAGGACACCATGAGCCAATTCTTACCATTGCAATGCCACACTGAGGGTTTGCCGCAGGAGATCAAACTCTACCCCTTTTGTCCCTCAAAGATGGCACGCTGCAACACGATCATCCCCCAATGTCTTCATCTCTACCAGCATTTCTGTCAGTAATTTCTACCTCCTCCCAACTTGTAGTTCTCTCATCACTGGGAAGACCTCTCATGAACCCTGACAGTCTCCCCATTTCTACGAATGATCCTATTCTCCTAGTTCCATGCCCATTGGCTATGCCACTCCGATTAGAGTCACGGTGTCAGACACATTTATGCTATTGCTCAAGAAGTGTCTTTATCCTCCAGCAGAGCACACACTCCATGAGGGAGCTGGTGTCTCTTCCTCACCTACCCTCAAGGGGCAGCCCAGTGCCTGCCAGGTAACAGGCACTCAGTGATCAGTGTACTAAAGGCACAGCTAAGTTTCAAAAAAGTTCTGACATTCACATCAAATGTGAAGTTAAAGAGGATCGCATTAATCCAATTTCTAAAGGTTAAGAAAGATCTCCTCAGCTGGGCGCGGTGGCTCACGCCTGTAATCCCAGCACTTTAGGAGGCCGAGGTGGGTGGATCATGAGGTCAGGAGTTCAAGACCAGCCTGACCAAAATGGTGAAACACCATCTCTACTAAAAATACAAAAAATTAGCCTGGCATGGTGCCACATGCCTGTAATCCCAGCTACTTGGGAGGCTGAGGCAGATAATTGCTTAAACCCGGGAGCTGGAGGTTACAGTGAGCCAAGATCGTGTCACTGCACTCCAGCCTGGGCGACAGAGTGAGACCCCATCTTAAGAAAGATCTCCTCCCTGATAAGAAAAGCGAAGGCATGAATAACAAAAGTCTATGTCCATACAAGAGTGGATAAAGTTGTAGTGTTTGATCATTTGCTTAATGGTTTACAATTCACAAGTCTGAAGTTGAAAATACACAGGAGAAGCCAAATGTTGCAGTTCCTATTTTCTGAGAGCCAGACATAAAAGGAAGTGAAAGGCAAAAATTGAATACTGTGAAATGTACTCCTCACCACCAAGTTTAATTTCAGTGCAATTTCAATTGTCTACCATGACACACTGTGCTTTTCGGATACTACCCGACTTCTGAAGATCTAGATGCCTTTCAGTGTGTAAATACTTGTGGATGCATTTTAAATTACACTATTTCTACTAGCAAGCCCCCTCTAGCCAATTCATATCCAACACTTAACCAAGTTGCAATGAAGTTCATTTTAAAAAACACACAGAGCATCTCATATCCCTAATCATGGTTTAAAATGAACAGTATTTGAGTCAAGAGTCTTAATTACAATGATCATTGCTCTCAAATCACGTAGCTTAGAAAGGCCCTGGAGATCGGTCCAACTAATTCATTTTACAGTCAAGCAAAGAGAAACCCCACTGTTGATCTTCAGAGCCCTGCAATGAAATATGGTACCCCCACTCCAAAATGTGTTGATGCAGTGACATGGAGCAGTGGAGTCTCTAAAATCCTCTTGACAAAGTGAAAACAAAGAAAACAAGTGTGGCCAGGTGAGGATTCTGCCCTTCAATATCAGCTCTGCCCCAAGCTAGCTGCATAATTTCTGGTGCATCCATTAGGTATCACATGGGTGATGAGTGATGTGTTCATTAATTTGATTGTGATCATCATTACATAATGTATACATAAATCCAGTCATCTCATTGGACACTTTCCATATATACAGTCTTTGTCAATTAAATATTTTTAAATGCAAAAAATGAATTTAAATAAAGGACTCTGTGTCTTGGTGTATGAGTTTTCTGAGTTGCTGTCAAAAAGAATCACAAGCTTCATGTCTCAGGAAACAGGAATACACTGTCACAGTTGGAGTCTAGAAGTCCAAAATCATGGTGTTGGCCATGCTTCCTCTGAGGATTCTTGGTGAGGAGGCTTTTCTGTCTCTTCTAAATTCATGGGGTTGCCAGCAACTTTTCGCATTCCCTTTTTGGTAGCTGCATCATGCCAACCTTTGCTTCCATCATCAGATGGCCATCTTCACCCTGTGAGTGTCTGTGTCTTCACATGGTGGCTACAACACCAGTTACATGGAATGAGGGCCATCTTAACCACCTCATTGTAATTACATCTGCAAAGACCTTATTTCAAAATAAGATCATATTCTGAGGTGCTGGGGGTTAGAATTTCANAACTCAGACATGATTAGAATGTCTTGAGGCACCGCTGAAGGCTCTGGCAACAACATCAGAGAGATAACACAGTAAGAGCTGCAGATCTAGATAATCTGGCCTGCAAAACATAGTTTTCCATCTTCAGGTTTATAGTTCTCCTCAGCTTCTACCCTGTCACCTATGCCTGGAAGATCCCTTCACTGACTCGCAAAGTCCAAGCCAAATTCACAGGATTTCCTTTTATCCTTTTTATTCTCACTTTCTCATTCCTTTCTGCAGGATTATTAGGGCATAACATCCAACCTGATGGTTAGCTTCATAATCTAACTCTTGATCTCACTGGTCTAGACCATTGCTGTCCAATACAAATATAATTCAGGTCATAAACATAAGCCACATAAATAATTTTAAATTTTCTATTAGCCACATTAAAAAAAGGGAAAAGAGAAACAGGTAAAGTTATTTTGAATAATATTTTTTCAACCTAATGTCTCAAAAACATGGTTGTTACAGGTAGTTACACAGGCATGAGTCAGGCAGGAGAGGGCTCTTCTCCCTAATCCAGGAGGGATGTTGGGTGATGGTTCAAAAATTATCACACTGCCTCTCTAAAAATGATAATTTGGCAACCTGGCACCAGGTGCTAAGGTGAGACAATCTCCTGATGATCCACAGCTGTTAATATTGAAGTGGTAATTGAAGGCAGATGCCAGGAAGAAGCAACTTCCTGGGCATGCGCATTAAGAGACAAAATGGTGAAATAGAACTTTCCAGGAGACACCACTGGAAAATGGAAGAAAGCCTCAGATGAGCATATAACTTCCTATACACATTGCACCTGCCCCCTTCCCAAGGGTAAGGAGGGCACTGAGCATGCTGGCAGCCCACCGTAAGGGAAGAATGAATCATGGGAAGGAGGTGAGCCAATGAAGTCCTGTGATCAGTGTTAAACGGGGCGCTTGACCTTGTTGCCCACTTGGGTTTATTCCAAGTGTACTTTCTTTTCCTTTCTTTCCTATTCTAAAGCCTTATAAATAAACTTCCACTCCTGCTCTGAAAAAAAAAATAGAATTGGAATTGAGAAAATGCAACCATTGGATGGGTGGGTGGATGCGTTTACTTTCAAACAAACATTTTATCATCATACAAAAATGACCTTGCCGTTTCTACACATTTACATCACATTGATGAATGAGGCCAGAATACATGCTTTCTGCACAATTGACATTCAAAACTGCATCCACCATAAATGTGAAGCACAACTGCAACCAAACTGCATTTGGGAGCAATTTGCATACATACATCAAACACTGTGTGCAATAATGCATAATAAATTAACTTTTCCTTTTATCCTGTAATTGGCTGGAGCCTAATTTATTGACCTGTTTCCCTGTAGAGCAAAACTTATTGTAAACCCATCCCATTACTTGGTTAGAATATTTTAACCAGGGCATCAACACTTCAAAACTGTAACTAAATTTTTAAAAATATACCCAGCAAGTAAACACTTAAATTTATCAGTGGCTTAATGAAAATAAGACAGATTCTTTGTATCAAATATAAATATTAAATAAATGTATATGGGAAAAGAACAGGATTCACTGCATTATACAATTTTATAGAATTGGAATCTTATTAATTAGTTGGTGTGTATCTCCCAGACTTTTAGAAATTTCATACGGAGTGGAAGATGGCACTTCAAATGAAATGAGGGTTATTGCTATTTTATTAACATTGGAATAAAAGTAACTGGCTGTGCATATAACCTTTTATTATAAAAGGAATAAAAGATGCCACTTATCAAAATGAAAAACGATAATACATAATAACCTATTGTGAGGTCACTTAGGACTAATGTTATACTGCATTCTTTGGTGTTGGCGACATTAATTCTGAGTCTCTGAGGTTAATAATACATCTTTTAAAAACATATTTTCAACATAAATTCATCACATATTCACTCACAGAATATTAAAACTTCTTATTTTGTTGGATAATCTAATTTTAATCAATCAATGTAACAGTTCAGAAAATATAACACCATTTTCAATGAGTCTTAAATTTAATTTTCTGCGCAGCACATTTCTAGTGATGTTAATAACTTCTAATAACTGACAGCTTTCATCAATTTGTTCATATCTGTGGAACAGTAAATCTCATTCCTCACATCAAATTTCTACTCCCTTCCCATGGACTCAGCTTTCATTTGGAACATGATTTTGCCCAATTTTAGATAAGCTAGCTGCATTTCCTTCTGCACTTTGTTCTATCAGATACTTATCAGGGATTTTCTTTTTCTTTATTTCCTGTTTCTGTTTTCTGCTAAGCTCTCACTTACATAAATCAATACCACCTCCTTTTGGATAAAGTGCGCTACACTGACTGTCCCCAAATGTCAACCCAATTCTCATTACAATTAATAGAATTTGTAAAGTCTATTCTGGTTATGAAAAACATCTTCCAAAATAATGTGCTACTATCTCTCGTTGCACACTTTGTCCAGTTTATTTTATCTAGTCATGCCCAGCATACACGTCAGGGCTACGAGAAACCCAAAGCCAGTGAAACTCCCTGTGTAAAACTTGGAATAAGTACACCTCATTTCATAACAGAGCTTTTTAACTGGGATTTATTTTACCCCCAAGGGAATAGCTGAAAATGCCTGGAGACATTTGTGGATGTCAAACTCAAAAAATAACAGAGGTTGATGAGGATGCAGAGAAAAAAGAATCCTTATACACTGTTGATGGGAATGTAAAATAGTATAAGTTCTTTGGAAAACAGTATGGAGAGTCCTCAAGGAACTAAAAGTAGAACTATACCATCTTATCTAGGAATCCCACTACTAGATATCTACCAAAATAAAAAGAAATCACTATGTCAAAAGGATACTCGCACTCATATGTTTAACACAGCGCTATTCACAATAGCAAAGATATGGAATCCAACTAGGCATCTATCGATAAATAAATGAATAAAGAAAATGTGGCATATACGCATAATGAAATATTATTCCGCCATAAAAGGAATGAAACCATGTCTTTTGCAGGAGCATGGATGGAAATGGAGGCCATTACCTTAAGCGAAACAACTCGGAAACAGAAAATCAAAAACCACATGTCCTCACTCATAAGTGGGAGCTAAATAATGTGTACACATGGACATGGAG
>NW_016108184.1:80755-87596 GCF_001604975.1 Cebus imitator | reverse complement strand
AAGGGTGAAGGCTGGGAGGATGATGAGGAATGAGAAATTACTTAATCAATACAATGTATGTTATTTGGGTGGTTGTTACACTAAAAACCCAAATTTCATTGCTATGCAATACATCCATGTAACAAAATGGCACGTGTATCCATTAAATTTATATAATTTTTTTTAAAAAAAACATGGATGACTGTACTACAGGCACCTAGAAGCTGGAGTCTAACAATACCATTCAGCATCATACAAGGCACAGGACAGCCACTACAACAAAGAATTATCCAGCCTCAATGTCAAGAGCACCAAAGTTACTAAATCTTGTCTTTTACGGACATGCATCCTCGTAAAATATCTGAGTAAATCAAATTTTAAATTATACAGAATTTAATAGTTTGCAAAATTCTCTAGTGCATCCTTGTGTAACAGATTCCAATGATCTTCTACTAATAATAGTTCACCATCCCTGATACTTGTTTAGAAGTCTGGATTTGTATCATGCATACACACACTCTCACGGATACACACACACACAACTCTTCTTAAAATGACGCATACTTACACTAGCATAAGAATGATAGCCAACTATTTATAACTGTATAGATTAGATTAATTTGTTTATCTTTAGTCTTTTTCTTGTTTTTTAGTGATAGGATCTCTCTGTCACCCAGGCTGGAGTGCAGTGGCACTATCAGAGCTCACTGCAGCCTCCAACTCCTGGGCTCAAGCTATCCTCCTGTCTCAGCCTCTCCAGTAGCTGGGATTACAGGAGTGAGCCACCACACCTGGCTAATTATTTTTTCTTTTCTGTTGTTTTGTACAAATGGGGTCTCACTATGTTGCCCAAGCTGGTCTTGAACTCGTGGACTCAAGCAATCCTCCCTCTTTGGTTTGTTTAGTCTCTATCATTCAAAATATATGCAAAGTGAAGTTCAATAGAACTAATAATTTTAGTTAACTGTGGGTTGGCAAAGAGGAAAAAATTGCAGTTGATTCTTCGTGTGTGTGTGCACGCACGTGTACACGTGTGTGTATGAGTGTTTGTGCAATGGTACAACAAAACCTACCTTCCGATGCCCCTTTATCTTTGCTTCTCACCAGATTACTAGATAATATGAGGCTGTGGGAAGATTGCTTGAGCCCAGAAGCTCAAGGCTGCAGAGAGCTATGATTGCATCACTGCACTCCAGCATGGGCAACAGAGCGAGACCCTGTCTTCAAATAAAACATTGTTAAAAATAGATCAAAATGAGATATAGTGAATCCAAAGAGCTGTCACACAGCTGGCCAAATGTAACCAGCAGCATTCCTTCTGGGTAGAACACTACCAAGTCACACAGCATTGGCTCCCAAGGAGTTATTAACCTAAGACCGTGCATTATGGAAAATACTCACGTTCCTTCTAAAATAACTTGACAACTACGTTTTCTGATTCTAAAATCCATTTTCATGTACAGTAAAAAGGAGAGTTTTTTTCAACAAAAATGCGCATTTAAAAATAGGGAAGCAATATCACTTAAAAGAAATGTAAAAGACAAGTCAACCTATTGCAGTGCTTGACCTTGCGTGAGTTAGCAAACTATGAGAAGATCATTGTGACATTTACCACTTGATAGTGGATGACATAGAGGAATTATTGTTGATAATTGTGGGCATGGAAAAAGATTCTGCAGCTGTGTAAAATAAAATGGTTCCTATATTTTAGAGCAATGTACAGATAACTTTAAATGAATTGCATCATGCCATGATAAGAATGGAAAGATGAATGAGCTTAAATACTAAAAATTAGGTTATGCATTCATAATTGCTGAATTCAACTGATGGGCACATGAAATTCATTACTGTATTTTCTTTTGCTTTTTTTGGCATACATCAGAAATTTTCTATAGTAAAATATTCCATAAGATTTGAAGTGAATACAAATGTTTACAGAAAGGATACAAGAGGGAAAAACGTGTGCAGACCAATGCAGAATGTTTTTTGAAGCATACAAAAGAAAATAAGTAATGCCCCTATTATGAGGAATGCAAAATTTGCAAGGAAGAATTCAAAAATAAGTTAGAGGAAGGAGGGATGTGGAGGAAAAAAAACAAGGAAAATACCTTAGAGGAGCAAAAACATTAAAATAACCTAAAGTAAATATATATATAAAGAACTGGGTATGTTAAAGTATAGTCTTTTGAGAAAATTAATCATGAAAAATAATGCTTATGAAGATTTTTAATACTCATAAAATGGCTTATGCTATAATATTGTATGAAATGTAAAGTTGAAAATGGTATAGAGATATCGATAGATATAGATATAGAAATATAATATGAATATCAGTAAAGATATGTGTACAGATACAAAAATAGATATGATTAAGATATAGATAAGAAAAGGTACAATATGATATAGATACAGTTATTGATATGCTATATCTGTAGCCCCTAATATTGGTACAGATACCATGCAAAGATGTAATATACATGCAAATATACATGTATATACATACATGTGATACAAATGCAGATAAACACGTAGATGTAGATAGAGAACTATCATCCATGTTTAAAATATGCAGAAAATCCCTGGAACAAATTATACAAGTTATTTACTATTAACTACTTGCCTATGGATTGTTTATCAAGATTTACATTTTTTTTTCAAAGTTTCTGTATTTCTTTCCTATACTACTCCTCATTTCTTCACCATAAGAAAAAAACATCCTGCCTTTAAAAGGCTCCTTCAGGCTGGGCATGGTGGCTCATGCCTGTAATCCCAGCACTTTGGAAGGCTGAGGCAGGTGGATCACCTGAGGTCAGGGGTTCGAGACCAGCCTGGCTAACATGGTGAAACCCCATCTCTATTAAAAATACAAAAATAAGCCAGGTGTGGTGATGGGTGCCTGTAATCACAGCTACTTGGGAGGCTGAGACAGGAGAATCGCTTGAACCCAGGAGGTGAAGTTTGCAGTAAGCCAAGATCGTGCCACTGCACACCAGCCTGGGCAACAGAGCTAGACTCCACCAAAAAAAACTTCTTGAAATGGCTACAATTTGCTTATATTCCTTTTTCAGAGAATGGAGCTAGTTACATGAATTTAAAAAAAGGGTGTTTCTTAAGCAATGCTTAATAACCACCTGTATGCATATTAAAATTTTTTGTTAAAACACATCATAACATGAAGAGAATGATATCACCTTTTGAAATATTGATGGTGGTGAAAAGACACACACAGCCATTCAGACATAGACTGCAACCTCTATCCTGATCAGTGGGGTCCCCTGGAAGTCTTCTGGTTAGTAACATGTTCCTTCGACTTTATACCTCTTTATCACAAAGCACTAACTAGGATGAGTGGTGGGAAGAAATGACCTCTGCCCCGCTCTTAAGCTGTGGAATGAGTGTTGGTGCTGACTGTATAGGAAGGTCACAGATTCACGCGATGAAGCATGTTCAGCAACACCACAGTATTTGCCTGTCCACTGAGGTTTCCTGATGGAAGAAGGCGGTTTTGCAAGCTGAGCATCCATGAATCAGCAGGGTTGAGATTTTCTCTTAGAGTTATTTACCACTGAGTTCTCTAATTTACTTGCTATTCAAGTGAATAGACTTTTTGGCATCTACATCATGGACACAAAGAATATAAAGTAAAATAAGTCACAGTAATATAGTATTGAATTAAGGCCCAAAGCATATCCAAAATACCCATGTGCCCATACTGACATAAATGACTGATTAAATGAATAAAATGGAGAGACCCATCTTTCTTAGAGAAGAATTCCAAATAATTTATCAATATTCCACCATCCAGGAAGTGGAACTTAATTCTGCCTCTTCTTCCACCCCTACACCACTTTAGGGACTTGTGTCCAAAGACCAGACTTGGAGGGGAGGAGAGTACAACTTTACAGCAGAGGAAACTGACAAACTCTCTGTGAGGTGATCAAGGCCAACATCAATAGTAAAAGTCTTGTGGACAGTAGTCACCCTTGCTAGGGTGAGATGAACGAAAGCTTCATTTCTGTGGATTTCCTCCCCCAAACACATACCCCTGTCTAAAACGTCAGACAGACCGCAGTTGGTGGACATTCTCCGTAATATTAATACCTCAAAATTATTAAGGTACTGAAAAACAAAGAAAGACTGAGAAACTGTCACAGACTAGCGGAGGCTAAGAAAATAAGGCAAATCCATGCAGTGTGGTATTTCAGATGGCACCTCAGAACAGAAAAAGGACATTAGGTGAACACCAGCAAAATCCAAATAAAGTGAGATGTTGGTTCCTTAATTGTAACAAACGGTCACGTAAGATGCTATATGGGTGTGGAGTTAAACAGGAACTCTGTACTGTCTTTGCAACCTTTCTGCAAACCTGAAACTATTCTAAAAAACTTTTAAGGTTATTTAAAAAAATGTAAACAGCAGTGCACAAATGTCCTTTAAAAAGATTAAAACAGGTTTGTATTTTGTAAAAGTAGTCAATGTGTAAGAATCAAAGAATCAGAATTATCATCTCAGTGGAACAATTCTGCTGGCTTCCAGCCCTAAAACTTTCCACCAAATGGAATAATCAGCACCTTGTTTTCATCCTGCAGAATCAACGTCTCAGTGTACAAAAGCAACAGCAACCAAGTTAAAATTTAGAAATGTTTCTCCTCCGCATAATAAATGGAGCATTCGAAGCACACTTACGTTAAAGCATTGTGGAAAAAAAATAATGAACATCAGAGACACAGACAGTTTTATTCACTGCGGCATTCTCAAGTTCTTAGATGAGGAGTTATAAAGAGCAAAAGACACCACTGACAAGGACGTCAAGCTGTTTGACAAACAATGATTAATTCTCAGGTAAACAGCAAGTATCTCAATAAATGCTGCAACTTGACAATACTCCAGGTTTCACAGGTCTGCACTGCAAAAAACAATTACCCCAAAATATGAAGGCCAGGAGTGGGCTTTTGTTGTTGATGCACGAGACAGTGGGTTCTACTCTTATCACATAAGCAAGCCCTTATTCTGACCTTTGTTTGCCCTTGAACCAGCCCTCTAATACAGACTAATCATCACAAAATACAGATTCCACCAAGCCATCTCCCTCTTGGAGAGTTGACAGGTGATATGTGAACCCTTCAATTTGACAAGACACTCCAAGACCAACTCCTGCAAATCCAGCTTCCTATTTTGCCTTCTGTCTCTCCATGAAGCTGAAGATTTCAACGCACCGGCTCATCCGCAAAAGAGGGTCCTCGAGCCTTTTGGCCTCTAGGCCCTTTTGTTTGACTATTAATCTAATGAAGGTAGATGTTTCTTTTCTCTTGATTACATCTCCTAGGACTGACATAGATAAAGAGAGAAGTAGAATCCACCAGTTTTTGCAGAAAGATAGAGCCAAGTGCAGTGGCTCACGCCTGTAATCCTGGTATTTCGGGAGGTCAGTCAGGATTCCTTGAGCCCAGGAGTTTGAGACTAGCCTGAGCAACATAGTGAGACCCCGCCTCTTAAAAAGAAAAAAACATATGTAGAAAGTTCCCATCACAGATAAAGCCCTGTAAAGAAAGGAAGGAATCATCCCTGAAAAAGATCTTATCCGTTCTTAACAATGCCTGAGACACAGCAAGGTGCATGAAACAAATGCAATTAATTAGCACTTCAAAAAATGTAAAAATGCTGGGTTCTGACTTACAAACAAAAACGGGAAATGGGAGCGGGGATAGCAACAGCTAAGATGTATTATTCATCTTAACTCATAAGACAAACTGAGTTGCCACCAACAAGTGCAGCTTTTAATGGGGGACATTTCTTTTCCTGCTTTCTCTCCTAGTCCCTTTCATAGAAATTATTTATCTGCTTAACTCTCTGCTGCATAACAAAGTCTGTTTTGAAAATGAAATAATGCGCTTTTGCTTTATTTTGCCCTTTGAAGTTTCTTCTAATTTTGTAAGCTTGTCATGAATTGGCATAAGCAGATATGTAAAAAATTGTGGGTATTTCATCTTCATTTCAGGGACAGTGTTTAAATGTATGGGGATAAATCAGTGCAACTCTCTGTGACTCAATTTCCTTGTGTACATGAGGAAATTCAAATGATTGCTCAAGTAGATTCAAGTCCTAAAAATCCATGATTCTGTTTTCTAATTTCATAATGAATATCCTAACAAACGGTACTTTAAATTCAATTCAGGCAATTTAATAGCCACCGAAGCACATTTTTACCTTTCCAAATTGAAAGTGGATAAGACGGTAACAACAGCACTCTCCCTGGACCCATCCTGTCCTGTCTACTCCCAGTGAAGTGAAATAGCTGAAGAATGTGGAGAGCAGATACTTGAACATTTTTTTTTTTTTCAGAAGAATCTTGCTCTGTCACCCAGGCTGGAGTGCAGTGGTGTGATCTCAGCTCACTACAACCTCCACCTCCTGGGTTCAAGCCATTCTCCTCTCTCAGCCTCCCCAGTAGTTCAGCCAGGCACAAACCACCACACCTGGCTAATTTTTGTATTTTTAGTAAAGACGGGGTTTCACTACTTGAATTCCTGACCTCAAGTGATCCGCCCACCTTGGCTTCCCAAAATGCTGGGGTTACCGACATGAGCCGTCATACCCAGCCAGTTTTCTTAATTTGAAGAGAGGATTTTTTTTTTTATGTCAAATAGGTGTTGGAAGGACGTCAGATGACAGCTGGGATGGGGAGAGAAAGGAAGGAGAAAAGAGAAGCAGCTCCCTTCCATTCTGACCTGCTGTGGGAAGAATCCTGGGACTAGCAAGACCAACAAGATGCAGCTGACTTCACTGAACAGAACTTGCCATGAGCATCTTTAGGAACACACACAGCTGGATAAATTCTCTTCCAGGAGAGGCCACCACTGAC
>NW_016108184.1:77826-80347 GCF_001604975.1 Cebus imitator | reverse complement strand
GCTGCAGCCTCAAACTCCCGATAAGCTCCTCAAGTGATCCTTACACCTCAGCCTCCTGAGTAACAGGGACTACAGACACGCACCACCACACTTGGCTTATTTTTAATTTTTTTTCTATGGATGGGGTTTCCCAGACTGGTCTCAAAGCTTTTGGGCTCAAGTAATCCTCCTGCCTATACCACCCAAAATGCTGGAATTACAGGCATGAACCACTGCACCCAGCCACATTGGAACTTTTTCCAATACTGCCACAGCATTCCAGGTAGAATAATTATTCTTTGAAAAACCTTCAGGAAGATAACAAGTGAGCTATGTATGCATATGTAATTGGCTGTGTGATTTACATATGCAAACATATACATAAATTTACATATGTATATGTAATATCAAGGTACATGTTGGTCTAGAAAGAAACAATTTTTTGTTAATTGGGGTCTAACTAGATTAAATGGCCAAATACATTTGATTGTGAAATAACTAGACACATAACAATTTGTGTAATCTTAAGTTAATTTTCATAAATTATGTCATATTCTGGTTATTCATTTAAGGGAGACTTATCAATTGAGATATCAAATAAATCCTAGAAGGTTATTTTACTGGTGAAATCGTCATGGCAGACCCAATCATAGTAAATAACCACTGTCACACAGATTTTATCTGAAGCTATGTGTGAGCTACTATTCCGCCCTCATAATATGGTACTATTTGATCTCTACTATGAACCTAGATTGTCAGAAGATTTTTTTCTGAGGTAGTGTTTTTCCCATATTGATGCCCTCACTAGGGTGGGTTGGTTGGTTTTATGCTGCAACAAAGTCAGATTTCCCCCACTTTCTCCCACTATCATTCCTGCGTCTGCTTTATACTTTCTGTCTCTTAACAGGTAACTTATTTAACTTCCACGTAACTGTTACACTTTCTCCCCGGTATTTAAATTCCCTGCGACTTGTTACCCTTTCTCTCTGGGTCGTCCTTACTGTCTGTTGCTGTTTTAGACAGCATGAAGGGCCTTGTATTGTCCTTCCTACATTACATATTACATTTTAGCTAGTAACCAGAACCCTCTGTGGTAACAGGCAACTAGAAACCCAAATGTAAAGGTTTTGATGTGGTTTATTTCTATTGTTCTTTGTTGCTGTTGTTATTTTTGAAATGTCTTGTCTACTTCTCATTGATTGTGATACACTAAGTCTATCCGTTCCACATAATTCTCTGTAATGGGATCTAAACTACTCCTTTGTTCCCACAGCATACACTTGGCATGTGGGTTAATTTGCAATACAGGCATGCATGTTAAGGCTTCTTCAGCCGACAGAGCAAGCCTGCTACCTCAAGGCTAGGGCAAATATACCCTCAAAAGCAATAACTAAGACAGGCAGCCTTCTCCCCTCCCCGAAAAATCATATTAACTCCATGATGTTTATCAAATATTTTCACCTTTTCCTCATCAACTATAGTAGCCTGTCTATTGAAGAAGTTAAAACTGAACTACATAATCACCCTCTGAGAATTCGAACAGGAACCTAACTGCTAACATTTGGGCTATGTAGTGCTGATGATTTTGCCTTTAACTATTTAAGAAAGATTTATGAAGACTGAATCAAGCTGTTGTTTTCCTTAACTTTTGACATAGGACATGGGAGATTAAACACACGCGTGCGCGCACGCACACACACACACACATACACCCGAAGAAAAATTCTGGTAAAACGTATTTGTTCTTAAACATAAGACCGGAGGTGCAAAATAACACTACCCTATGGTTAATATGGGGAAGATAAGCAATTTCATCTTCCTTATACCCCACTTACTGGTACTCAACAAGTTTTGAATAAATTAGCGAAATAAAGAAAAAAACAATAAGTTCATTTCTCTTGGTAATTTAAACACTTTCAAGTAATTTCATAGCCTGTTAGTACTTCTTTCCACTCTGTGTTAACAGAAGTATTCTCAACACTGTTATGTGGTTAATTTGGTTAAAACTAATCACAAAGAACCTAAAGTTATCTGTCACATCTGGTGAATCCATTAGTACAGGAGACTTTAAGGCCATAATGTGTCCATTTTCAGAAAATAGTTCAACAGAGGCAAATGATATATGAGGTTTTCCAAAAATATTGGACCAGGGAGCCTCTTCAAGATAGAATCCCTGATTTGGGGAGTTCTTACACTTTTTAAAGAATCTTCATAAAATATTTTCCTCTGAAACAATGCAATCTATGCCCTATCTTTAAGCAATCATACCTCATCAGTATGAGTGATGTTGCCTACTTTTAAGGTTCTCTCATGATTCTAAAAGACTTTAAATTGTTGAAAAATAAATTATACGAGGGGTGGTAGAGTTTGAAGCAATTATCTATAATGTTACCAGATATTTCAGACTAAAATATATTAGAATTCAAGGTATTGTTCATACCTTAATAATGCTGAAATATCTGACTGTTGCTTATTAATTTTAGAATCTAGGAAATAGTCATTAATTAATGAGGCTGTTTCCACTATCACATGTTAAAAAAAA
>NW_016108184.1:71087-76271 GCF_001604975.1 Cebus imitator | reverse complement strand
TAGGAACACACACAGCTGGATAAATTCTCTTCCAGGAGAGGCCACCACTGACAACCGCATGGAAGAGACAGCTGTTTCTTCACTAGCCAATCAGGCAGGCTTACCCAAATGTGACCAAATGCCTCTGAGGACAGTCCCTCACTCCAGAATGCCCCCCAGTAACCTAAGGATGATCCAGATCCAAGGGCTGCACAATCTGTGGTTTCTCTATATAAAAACAGTATTTTTGTGGAGTCAGGGATGACGTAGTATGGTTTACTTTCAAATATACTTTTGGAAACTCCTTCTCTGTTTAATTTGTTTGTTATTGCATAAGCTATGTTTAAAGTCAAGAGAGAAAATGTCAATGCATACACTGGAATGATTCAGCAACAGAACGACAACAGTCAAATTCTGTCCACATAAATAAAGCATTTGAATTCCTTTTAAGAGATGGAGTGGGCCAGGTGCTGTGGCTCAAGCCTGTAATCCCAGCTATTAAGGAGGCAGAGGCAGGAGGATAGCTTGAGCTCAAGAGTTCAAGACCTGCTTGGGCAATATAGCAAGACCCTGTTCTCCACAAAAAGGACAAAAAATAAAATAAAAGAGAGACAGAGAGAGAGACTGAGTGTCAATCTCTTGCCCAGGCTGGAATGCAAAACTGAGGTCACTGCAGCCTCAAATTCCTGATAAAACTCCTCAACTGATCCTTATACCTCAGCCTTCTGAGTAGCAGGGACTGCAGACATGCACCACCAAACCTGTCTTATTTAATTTTTTTTTTTTCTTATACAGATGGGGTATCCCAGACTGGTCTCAGTGTCCTAGGCTCAAGTAATCCTCCTGTCTTGGTCTTCCAAAATGCTGTAATTATAGGCAGGAATGATCCACTGCAGCCAGCCACGTTTGACCTTTTTACTAATATTGCTATGAGATTACAAGTAGAATAACTATTCTTTTAAAAACCTTCAGATATGTTCACCAATAACAAATGAGCAATGCAAGTATGTATGTGTAAGCTGCTGTGTAATTCACATATGCAAATATATGGTTATAATGTACATATGTATATATACTATCAAGATACATGTTGGTCTAGAAAGAATTATTTATTAATTGGGCTCTGACTAGCTTAAATGCCCAAATAGGCTTAATTGTGAAATCACTAGACACCTAACTATTTGTGTAATTTTAACTTAGTTTTTCATTGTAATATTCTGGTTATTTCCTTAAGGGGGACTTATCAATTGAGGTATCAAATAAATCCTGTAAAGTTGTTTTACTTGTGAAATTGCCATGGCAGACTGAATCATAGTAAATAACCACTGTCACACAAATTTCATGTGAAGCCATGGGTGAATTATTATTCCATCCTCATAATATGTTACTGTTTGATTTCTAGCTAGATTGTCAGAAGATTTGGTTTTTTTTCTGAGCTAGTATTTTTCCCATATCAATGATCTCACTGGGGTTAGCTGGTTGGTTTCATGCTGCAACAAATTCAGTTACAAATGGTAGTAACTTTCTGTTACCACCATTCTTCTGTCTGCTTTATTCTTTCCATCTCTGCACAAGTAATTGTTACTTAATTTCCATGTAACTGTTACACTTTCTCGCTGGTATTTAAATTTCATGTAAGGGTTACACTTTCTCTTTGTTATTTAATTTCCGTGTAACTTGTTACCCTTTCTCCCTTGGTTATCCCTATGTTTGTTACTTTTTAGGGGAGGAGCATTGTCTTTTGCTTCCTACTGGGTTACATTTTCCCTAGTAACCAGAACCCTCTGTAGTGATAAGCAACTACAAACCCAAATAAAAGAGTTTTCAGTGTGGTTTATTTATATTTGTTTTTGTTGATGTTGTTATTTTTGAAATTTCTTCTCTACTGCTTTTCATATTTTCTGGTGCACTAATTCTATTGATTCTACTTAATTCTCCATAATGTGATCTACATTTTTCATTTCTTCCCACAGCATATGCTTGGTATGTGTGTAAATTTGCAACACAGGCATGTAAGTTAAGGCTTCTTCTTCTGGTGACAGAGCAAGCCTGCTAGCTCAAAGCTAGGACAAATGTACCCTCAAAGGCATTACGTAAGACAACCAGTCTTAAAATATCTGCTAACATCAGAGGTACTTGCCTCAACCTCTACCACACCTGATATTATCTATTTTTTCAGCAGTTTAAAGTCTTTTAGAATCATGAAAGAACCTTTAAAATAGACAGCATCACTCATACTGTTGAGCTAGGTTTCCCCCTCCCTCAAGAATCATATTAACTTCATGATCTTTATCAAATATTTTCATCTCATTGCTTGTTAACTACACTAGTATGTTGTTGAAGAGGTTTAAATTGAACTATATAATCAGCCTCTGAAAATTCAAACGTGAACCTATCTCCTAATGTTTGGGTTGTGTAGCTCTTATGATTTTGCCTTTAACTTGAATGTATTGTTGAATCAGGATAATCTGCTTTATGTGGGCATTCATTCATAGAATTTGCTAAAATGAAAATCAAGGTTTTATAAATATACATTTCGACAAAGTTTAAAAATAAAACCAGCTATACAAATATGGCATGTAGAAAATCCTGTTAAATTGTCATGAACATGCTTCTTTGTCATTCCAGGAGTCTTTCTGTTCATTACTCTTTCCTATTCATCTGTTCTTCTATAGAATTATCTTCATTTTCCCTTTAATACTTTAAGTATCCCAGAGACTTTATCACTCATCCAAATAGAATAAAGGAATGAGGGAAGAAGGAAGGAAGAAAGGAAGGAAGGAAGGAACGAGGGATACAGGAAGGAAGGTAGGAATGGAGGAAGAAAAGGAGGTAGGGAGGGAGGAAACTAAAGAAAGAAGAGAAAAGGAAAGAAGAAAGGAAGAAAGAAGGGAAGAAAGGAAGAAGGGAGGGATGTAGGAAGGAAGGTAGGAAGGGAAGAAGGGAGGGAGGTAGGGAGAGAAGAAAAGAAAGAAAGAAGAGAAAAGGAAAGAAGGAAGGGGAGGGAGGGAGGGAAGGAAGGATAGTAAATGGAAGGAAAGGAGAAAAAGAGGGAGGGAGGGAAAGAAGAAAGGAAGGAAAGATAGAAGAGAAAAAAAGAAGGAAAGGGAGAAGGAAGGAAGAAGAGGAGAAGGAAAGAAGGAAGGAAATAAAGAAGAGGAAAAGAAGGAAGGAGGGAGGGAAGAAAGGAAAGAAGAAAGGAAAGGAAGAGGGAAGGAAGTTGTAGTTTCTGTGCACCATTAACTAACTATAGCTCCTGTAAACCAGCCTGGAAGTTCATTCAGCCATATAACAGTTTCTTTTGGAAAATACATGTCAAACTATATACACTGTTTTCATATATATGTGTGTGTGTGTGTGTGTGTGTGTGTGTGTTGTACTGGATCGAGCGTAGAAAGTTAGCACTAAGATAAAAGTGTGCCAGATTGCAGGGTCATTTATTATGCCAGCGGCCACAGACGACTCACGTCTCTCCAACCTGTGGCGTCAAAAGGAGGGTGCCAAGACTTTGTACCCGAAAAACCACCTTGGGAGTGGGGGTGAGGAGCAGGGATGGGGATGAAAAGGTTTCGGACATTCCAAGGGCTAGGGGATTCTGTGATTCACCTCCTGGGCGGAGACGAGGGTGGGGGTCTCCGGACATTCCAAGGGCCAGGGGACTTTTGTCATTCTGTTTGTTACTTCAGTGGTTTACAGAAGTCAAGATAAGCATTTGTTTACACACAGATCTTATTTATCCTGGGCTGCTTATTTTAGTTATTACTAAATAACTACAGCAAAGGCTAGCAATTCTGGCACAATATCACATATATATATATATATATTCAGTTTGCATGTACTTCTCATACAAAAGAGCAAGAATATATATACATATATTTACTCATTTATTATAGATTTATATGGATTTTATTATGTTATATATAATAGTTATATATACATAGTAATATACAATAAATTATATTTAAATAAGTTGTATTAAATATATAATAAAGTATAAGTATATAAAGCAAATTTGTGTTATATATTTATATGACTTATATATGCTATATATTAATATATAACTTATATTTATATAATACATTACATGTTTAAATTGTATTTTCGATAAATGAGTTTGCAATGACTTTTGAAATACATCTAGTTTAAGTTATAAAGGCTTTCATCAGTAATATAAATCACACATAAATGCATTCTATAAATGTACATAAATACAACTCTCTAGAAATAAATATATATTTAACAGCTACTGTAGATTTTATTCTAGTATATAAGTTGTATACAAATACTACTGTATAAATGTACATAAATGCAATAGTATATAATTACAAATTACATGTAGAAATTAAAGTGAATAATGTATGATCTGTATATGTTTATATGCACCCTATTTTAATATATACATACATAATATATATATATATATATATGATGAAGGCTCTGTAGAAATAATTTTCAAATAAAATTATTTTATGCATCTTATTTATACCGGTGGCTGTAACTGACCTAGCCCATTTCTTTCTGCACACCTGTATACTGATGTTTCAAAAACGTTGTTTGTTTCTAGTCTCATCATGTGTAAGTAGATTTCTAAAGAACCTGTGCACGGTGGCGAGTGAATAACCAAAGTGACAAACCCTCTAGCATTCACTCACTTCTGCTCTTTATATCACCTGGGATTGTCAATGCTTTTCAGTAGGTGCAGTGTGAATGAGTAGTGCACTCTAAATTTGAATTCAAGGAAGTCTGCAGAAAGAGGGACCCAAGAACATAAAGAGACTGTAATGAGGTTCTCAACTTTTGTGACTTCAAGCTTCTTCATATTTATTGAAAGCAAATGCAGGGTTTCTGAAGCTAGACTGATACAATGCTCTCCCGACCTTGCCTCAAGGCTTCAATGGGAACCGTCTCTCAGCAAAGCCTTTGGGCACTGAGCAAAACAAAGGTGAGAATCTCCTACAAAGCCAGATAAAACGGTTATGAGTTTAGCCTTGATAAAGGGTGCCCAGTTTGGTCTTTGTAAAAGTTGTCAATTTCTCCATACAAGTATACAACATTGCACAATACTGATGGACAAGAGAGGGTAGCATTGTGACACACATATAGATAGTTTCACCATATACATAGGTGATAACACCTTTTTTGGAATTAGCACTCAAATTAGAAAAAAGAAAAGCTTCCAGGAGACCTAGAGAAAATGGACACCTG
>NW_016108184.1:42621-69802 GCF_001604975.1 Cebus imitator | reverse complement strand
AAAAAAAAAAAAGAAAAGAAAAGAAAGAAAAGAAAAGAAAAAGAAAACACGCATTTATTTTTCTAAGTTTTCCCACTTAACCCATTCACAGGGTTATATTCACAGTAAGCAGTGAGGATTGGAACACAAGTTAAAGGCACTTAGTTGCAATGAGCTTTCTTCCACCCCCATCCCCCATGCTTCTGAGACCACAGTTCCACGATGAACAGCTCAGACAGACCATCGAATCATATGGCATGCCTCACTGAGTTCTTTGACTTGCCCATCCCATACTTCAGAGCCACGTATTGGTGGTGTTGAAACACTACCCAGGGAAAGTGGCACCACATGCACCACAGCCATCATCACAGAACCAAGGAGGTCTTTTCCGCACTTTGCAAAAAACAAATCACAACTCACCATAGCTCTTTTATCAGTGCCAATAACACTTGTTACTAACCTCAGTCCTTTTTTTTAAAAGGTTCCAAAAACTTACCATGTAACGCAACTTGAAACCACCCAAGTTCCTTTTCAACTTATATGACAGGCTAAGTTTCACACCTGAAAAATGTGTCCTTAGCAAAATATGTGTCCTCTCTCCCCAACCAAAGCATACAAACAACCAAACAAAAACAAAACCAGAAAATGAGCCTGGATGAAGGGTTGATGTGGGACCTGAGAGAGATGCCCACAGATGTTAACAAAATCACATATCTTGGGTGATGACTTTGAGATCCAAGTCTTCATCATCCAATCAGGTACTGGCCTCTTAAAACCAAAATGATCACCAATATTAACAGATGGAACAAGAAAGTCCCCTTGTAAACCAAAAATAGCGCTCTGTTACTTTGATAAACCATGATTTCTTTATATAATATACATTTTAAATAAAACAACCCAAATAAAATTCTGTGCCATTTATGCACATTTCCAGTGAGCAGCGAAAGCCTAGATCATTTCATTAGCACTATACTGAAATTAACATTTCTCTCTTTGAAATGTATTCCTCAGCTAATGAGACCCTAAATGTTCATTGTATTTCATGCTTATTTATTTTTCACTTAATGTTATCACCTGCAGAGAGAAAGCCTTTTCATCTATACATTTATTCAAAGCCTAGAAATGGCATAGTGACAAACTGCTAGGAGATAGCCCCTTCTTTTTTTCCTGTCCATGTGTGCTACTCTGCCCCAAGAAAAATGAGCAAGCATTTTCTACACTGCCATTCACTTAACAAAGAACAGTAGAGCCTTTCAAAGTCCAAATGTAGGTTGTTTAGAGAAAAATGACAAAACTGGAAAATATTCGTTGAGTGAATGGTAGCAGAAGGCACAGCAGATGACCTAATTGCCTTAACGGCCGGGGCTTCCATTTTGATTCTCACTTTCTCTAATTGACTGGGCAAAAGCTGTACCTTTGATTTAAAGCTGGTAGCTTAGGAGCTTAAGAAATCAGTGTTGGCTCTACAGAAGGCACAGTCTGTCTGAATATCCATTCACCTAATTAAGTAGGAGATGAAGTCTCTCTGAAAAAGTACAGTACTCAGACAAAAACACACACAAAAAGAGCAACAGATTTAAACTAAACTGAACATATTTTTCCCATTTGGTAATAGAATACATATTGCTAGAATTCGGAAAGCAGTACAGAAAGAATGCATTCTGGTTTACAAACTAAAATTGTGTCTCTTACACTTGACATTCACATCCTGAGACCAATTCTCACCATATTTGGAATTTAAGTATATTTTAACCAGATAAGCCTATCTTTAGAAGGAGGATATTAAAGGACTTAAAATGTTTTATATTGTGACTTTATTTGAATGCAATGTATTCGCTCAACAAGTTGCATTATTGACGATATTCGACAGTATTACCTACGAAAGGTTTGAAGTGTGGCGTATCAATTAAAACAAAGGAATGTTAAAGGGAGGTCATTCCCTCATGCACTTGAATGTTTACTTCTGTGAGAACCTTTTGGTTGTGGTCTAGAAATAAAAGCATAGTATTCCAAAGGGCTTTTAAAGAGACCCCTGCACTTCTGAAAGCAAGTCTCCAGTGCGGCGTCAGTCAACACTTTCATCTTTGTGGAGAGACTATAAGCTTTCCACAAATTACTACACACACAAAAATGAAATAGCCAAGTTCACAAATTTTAAAAAATCTATATATTTACCATTAGTCTACATTCCAGGCCAAAAACTATGAACTTTCAAATTCCTTCAAGTCTGCCTATAAATTTCATAGCATTAAGATAACTTTATGATGTACCTTATGTAGCCACCAGTCCCTATCCAGTATCTGTTATATTCTTAGGTTTGGGTAAAAATCAGCTAGGTTACTGATTTTAGGGCCAAATGTATATTCGGCATTAGTTTGTTTAAAGAAAACACAAAGAAAAGCAACAATTCTTCCACCAGAGAAGAAAACATCCAAGCACCTTTAAAACTGCATCCAAGCACAGGCATTATTATGAAAATGCAATTATGATTCCGGTTTCAAAAAAAAAGAAATGAAGCCTCCCATTTTAATCCACTGATTTAAAACTGATAAAGTAATTTTCCACTTGCTACTACTGGTCCCGATTATGTTCTTACATGTCAAAGAAGATACTCTTTAAAATGGCCATATACACACACACACACACACACACACACACACACACGTAGAAATGTAGAATGCGTGTGTATGTCTGTGCACACACACACACACGGATTCTACATTTCACTGAATACTGAATTTCTAATCTGAGAAAATACATGCTTGCAAAGGTCTCCATGAAATTCCTATATACTTAATTTATGATACACAGAAATTCCATATTTTTTTCTGTAAATATAAGTATTAATGCAATCATGTGCCATTAGCCATCCCTCCCCACCTTAAAACTCTGCTCATTTCCACAGGAAAATCTATGCTGAGGATTTAATGGATTACTGCTAACATCTTCCCCACAGCCAACTAAAGGTATGAAATAATTCTCCACTACCCAAATCTGCCTCCACAAAACTGCAGATTTCTTTACGATCTGATTTCTCCCCGCTCTGCCATCCTTTAGGAAATGGCTCAGTGCGTCGATTCAAACCATGCAGGTCTCTTGCAGTTTCTGCCGCTTTGTTCTCATCAAAGTCAGGTGTTTGTACCGTGGCCATTTAATTTCTAGCTGGAGAAGGAAGCCACCCCAGATTTCTTAAGCATGCACTTCTATGTTGCCCGGAGAACGCCCACACAAACTGACAATTCTGCTTCGTCAGGATAACGAGGTCTCCCTAAACTTTTTCTTTTCCTTTTTCCTTTTTTTTTTTTTTTCTTTTTCTGCTTTTCCCTTCCTCCCATCACAGGAAGGGCTGATTCTGAGAAGGGAGCTCACGCACACCACCCCCCTTTTAAGAAAATATAATGCAACGCGCTCCGATGTAAGCCCTACGGGCAACGGATGACTTCAAAAAGCATAAGATAAGAGCACCAAAAAAAAAAAAAAAAAAAAAAAACCACTGCCCCCCTCGCCAAAATGACCATATAGAACTAAAATAAAATAAAATAAAAAATCAAAAGAAGAAGCCATACTACCACCTTGTGGATTCAGCTCGCAAGAACATCACCTGCTTAGTTCCAAACCCCCACCCAACCCCCAACCCAAATTTCTTAAGTTGGGTCCAAATGACAGATCGGGATCCTCTGTCTTCGCTTCCCGCAGACTCACCCAAGCCCTGGGCTGAATTCGTGACGCGCGCGCCCAGCGCCGGCGCGAACTGCAAGCCCGGGCGCACCGCGGGGGCCAAAACGCCGCCGCCGCCTCCTAGGACCCCTCCATGCTGCCTCCTGCACGCCTACCCCGCCATCCCCGAGAGAGCAGCAGCACGTACATAAAAAGAGGCTCACACCTGCGGTAGGTTCAGAGGAAGAAGCCAGAGAAAAAGAAACCCGCAGTCCAGAAAAAAAGCATGCTGGGGAAAGGGAGGGGTATGATGCGGAGGACGTCCTCCGAGTGCCCCTCGCCCTCCAAGAGGGACATCAGTTCCCAGGGTGGTCTGGGCCAGGCCTCAGGGGCGCAAGGGTTGGCCTGACCACCACCCCCCCGCTCCCGCCCCCGCCGCTCCAGGAAGAAAGGGCGCTGTGTCTGGAGAGCATTCGCGCCCGGGCCCAGGGTTGCACGGGGCACTGGGCCCGATACCTGGGGCACAAAGCTCGGGTCGCGGCCCAGGAGACCCCCGCCGAGGAACCCCAGCCTACCGGTTCTTGGAGGGGTGAAAGAGCCAGGTCAGGTTGGGGGGCAGGAGGAGGAAGGCGTCCGAGAGACCGACTGAAGGATGAGTGTCCCTGGGGGAAGCGACCGGCCTCTTGGAAAACCAGAGGCGGAGGGAGCCGCCGCGGAGTGGAGGGCGCAGGCTGGGACCTGGGCCTTTCCTCCCACAGCAAGCCCCCCACCCACACATCATCTGCAGCCGAGCGGCACCTACCTCCCTCTCCCCACCCCATCCCCGCCCGCGCTTCAGCAGGGCATGCCACGCGGGTGCCAGCCCGGGCTGGGGGCGCCCCAGACGCGGCCTTGAGGAGGGGGCGGTACTGAAGTTCACTCTTTCCGAGCGCGGTCTCGCAGCCCCTCGCCCACCTGCCACTGTCTCCCTCGCCTCCGGAGGCGCGCTTGGCGGATCTTCTCCATCAGTTCTGTCCACTGGAGTGGGAAGGGGCCGAGCCGAGCCGCGCGGGAATTGGGAGGCGGGGAGGCGGGGAGGCGGGGAGGCGGAGGAAGAGACTGGATGAAATCGGCCCGGGACAGCGAAGAGCCTTGGGATTGGGATGGGATGCGGTGGGGGGAAGTAGAGGGTGGCGGTAGCGTTTTCCAGGGCTATGGGGGTGGTACGCGTATTGGAACCGACTCCTCAGCCTCCCCTCGCCCCCGTCCCCACCTCGGAGACTGGCGGACCGTAGCCCCGCAGGCCTAACACTCCCCCCTACACCCTCGCTCCAAGAAGGGGTGTTGTCGGTGGGCACCTACTGGGGCTCCGGATCCCCCGAGACCCAACAAGGGCTCCGGGCTCCTGTCCTCGCAGCTTCCAACTTTTCCGCTTCTCCGGTAAAGCGGGCAGTTTAGAGGTGGTGCCCAGGGCTGCAGCTGCAAGCTCCCCCCGCCCCGCGCCCCACTCAAAGGTCCGGACTACACTCAAAGGCTCCCGAAAAAGCAAAACCACCAGCTCTACCCCGCCTTCTGCGGCTTGCCTCACCCCTCCCACCCCCCTCGCAACCCACACACACACACACACACGGGAAAGGGGTGCATGTAGCGCGCTCCCGGGTTTGCAGAAGCAGCGCGGAGCTACAGTCATTTCGTCTTCACCCGGGGTCTCCAGCGCGCCCGGATCGTACCCCAGCCAAGCCAAGCCAGGTCTAATCAATCACGTACGTTATTTCGTGCATCACCCAAACCATCATCTTATCCGAGGCCAGGAGATGAAGGAGGAAAAAAGAACTCGCTTAATGCAACCCCAACCAAGCTTGTTTTCCCTTTTTCTCTCGGGTTAACCGCACCCCCCAACCCCTCAAAAAAAGACCCCAGGCGGTGGTAGCTGACAATTTTCTTAAAGAAGAAGGGGATGGTGAGGGGGGGGAAGAGAAAAAGAAAAGAAAAGCCTCCCATGCCTCACAGTTTGCAGAAGTCCTCCTGCCTGCCTTCACCATCTCCAGCCCTGGCCGCTTCGCTCCTTCTCTCCCTGTACTGCAGATATATATAGATATATAGATATAGATATAGATAGATATATAGATATTTTTTTCCTCCTCTCCCCGCCACAGTCTTCTGTTTATTTGTATGAAAGGCAGCGCTACTTTGTAAACACATCACACACGGCCCCAGAGCCGTTCAAATAGCTGATTGCAGCAAAACGCTTCCAAACAACAGTGGTCCGGATTTTTCTTTTTAAGTGAAAATAAACCAAATGTTTCTGTGGAGAGGTTTCATGCAAAAGCCGTACATGAACGTCCACACTCCCACCCACACCTAAGAAATGGAGCAAGACAGATGGGAAAAAGTCCTGTCCAAATTTTCCAAAAATAATGATAATCATCATAAAAGCCAAAAAAAAGAAAAAAAACATAAATAAAGATCAGATGAAGTGAAGCTCAAATATCTGCAGTGAGCCTTTCCATCCTTTTGCTGGAGAGCCACTGCAAGTCAAAATGTTTAAACGGCTTTTTAAAATAAGGAGAATAATATCCCAGAGACACGTCTTAAAACTGCACCTACCTTAGCTGCGGAAGAGCTGCATCTGCCGTTAAGAGTTCTTTTTACACATCAGATTTTTCTAGGGAACACGAAACGAGGTATGATTCAGGAGGATGTATTGAAAGCCCAGGCGCCTTTCCCTTCTGGAACCCCCAACAAGATTCGCTCATCCAGAGGAATGCAAGAGCCACCAGCACAGCCGAGTTTGGAGGAAATTCGTTGTTTCTGCCGTCAATAGTCTGTGACCAGGCAGAACAAGCATTACAATTGAAGCAGGAAGGGCTGAGCTAGTGGCTGAATAAGAGCTCTGTGCTAAGAGACAGAGACGGGAGAGAGAAGGTTCTGCAAGAAAAAGAGAGATTGAGGAGAGAGGTCCTGCTGTCTCCAGGGCTCTCCCTCTGCCATTGGACCAAACTGAATGAAATTTACAAAGCCAGCAGCCAATAGATCTCCAGAGTCGGCTCCGTCACTACAGAAACCACATCCACAGCTACAACCTCATGCAAAGAGCAGCTAATCCCAGTGCAAATCAGCTGTAACGGAGAAATTCCGGGTACCCGAGAGATAGAGCGGGTGGGCATGGCACACGGTGCCACCGCACCAAACGCGCACAGCAAACCTTTTTCCTCTTTGCTTTTTTAGGACTCTCTAGGTACCCTCCACACCAAACACACTGCAGTATATGCAAACATCTTTCACTGTTTAAGGTCACGATCTCCAGCAGTCCCTAGGTCTAGGTTATTGTGATTCATATGGGAAGCAATGATATAAAAATTTTTTTAAGACAGCAAAAATTGGAATGCAGTTCTGTAAAGCACAGGACCTCTTTTATGCCCAGGGTATAGTTGAGAGGAGATGGATGAAAGCTTTTTGCTTACTTCTATTCTTATACTTTCATGATTTTGATAAAATATTGGAGTTGTGCCAAGGATGAGGCATTTGTTTTTAAACACTCCTCTTCATTTCTAGGGTCCAGGAGGTTATCTTTCCCACGGAGTCTCAAGCTGTGGGGTTGTGGGGGGGGGGGCAAGGAGGGGAGTATGATCGGTGTCTTTAAAGTTGAGTTTGAGAACGTTGGATTTAAATTGGCAATCATATGATCAGAGGACATCACAGAGTGTTGTGACAATGAACACGGATTCTAAAATGAGATGCTTAGGTTCAAGTGGCATGTGACCTTAGGTGTGTATTTTAATGGTTCGCCTCAATTCCTGCATCCGTAAAATGGAACAGATATTCGCCCTGTAATATTGTTGTAATGATTAGCTGATTTAATGTGTGGGGCCTGGTAGTCTTCACAACAATATTACATGGTGATTACTTTTATTCTTCTGCCTGGCCAGAAAAGTTAGCTTTTCTTAAAATTATTTCATGGCCCATTAATTCATTTATGGAAGGAAAAAGATAGTGTCCCCAACACATAGGGCATCCTCCTAATTGCTTCTGCTTTAGGCAGTATACCTAAGCATGAAGCTTGCCATGTTGATGTGAAGGGTACTTAGGCAGCATGATCAATAATGGAGAAGGTGATGGACACCAATTCAGGGACCTGGTTTCATGTTAAGACTCTATCCTCACAAACTTTGCCTTGTTATAAAGTCAGTTATGTTTTGTGAATCTGTTGAACTGAAATTAAAATTACCTTTCCTGTGGCTTTCTTGTGGGGACTAAATGAAATAATATGTATGAAAGAAAGCACCCTTAACCAACAAGATGGGTACATAGATATATACTTATCTATTCATAGATATCTATACCCAATAATAGAAAAAGCATATATCCATCCATACATATGTGTGTGTGTTCCTATTATTGGATAGATATTTAGAAATATACATGTACTTTTTTCCATTATTGTATGTATATTGAAGACCCGTTAACATAATAATATCATTAATAAGTATAGCTTATTCCCCAAATCAGTGATACACATGTATATACACATATAGATACAGATATATGGACATATATATAGATACCTATATCCTAAACTAAAGCAGAATCTCAACTTGAACACAGTAATTTATAGTAACCCAGAAAGTCATGGGCTTTGCCGAGAATGTATTAATTCATTGACTTATTCATAAATTCAGGTTTTTGGTTTTTTAGTACTGGCGCAGTACTAAGCACTGCCATACATCTGTGAGTGAGAATCATCCATTTAGTTTTGAGAAAGCATATAGTCTAGTGGACAATAGCCAAAAGCATAAGAAAAGATATGATTACAAGAAGGTCTGCACAACTAATATAATATGTATGAATTCATAGGGACCCATGGAGGTGAAAATGATTAAGGAAGGGTTTACAAAGGAAGAACATTCTGAGTAGGGAAGGAATGGTACATAGGCACTGATTGGGTGAAGAAGCTGAGAAAGAAGCCATGGATAAAAATATCGCAGCAATGCTGTATGTGTGGAGATCTAGAAATAAAGAAGGCTTGGCATGGCAGGACACTGACTGTCAAAAGATGATGGTGAGGAAAGGATGAGGGACCTAATTGTGAAGAGTTTTGAATGCCATACTGGAAAGGTGGAATTTACCCCATATGCAGTGGGAAAGCCAGTAATATATTTTCTACAGGGATGGGGGAAGAAATAATCAGATTTATATTTTAGGGCAATCACTGTGATGGCAATATGGAGAACAAGTTGAAGAGGGCCAATGTGGAAAGCAAAGAAAATATTTGTAAAATTGGTGCAAGAATGGATGCAACAAATGAAGTCCTGAATGAGAGACACAAAGAGAGAAAGACAAAAGCAGAAAGAGAAGGGATGGAAAAGTAAGGGAAGGGTAGAGAAGGGAAGAGAAGTTGGTGTGGGGAGACATCACTTCTAAATACTTTAAGGCAGCATGATAAAGTGAGATTGGGAGGGAGAGTTTGGGCAAAATCTGCATGCTTGGCTTGGTTTGTGGGTGGGTTGGTTGGGTAGCAGATCTCTTCCCTGAGACATGTGACCTGGAAGAGAGCAGGCAAGCACATTTTACTTCTATCTGAATGACCCCATTGAGACTTTTTAAAAATAATTTTTGTTTTAAATAAAAATTGTTTTTAAAAAGGCCAGAAGCAGTGGCTCACACCTCGAATCCACACACTTTGGGAGGCGGAGGCAGGAGAAACACTTGAGCTCGATATCAGCCTGGGCAACATAGTGTGATCCTATTTCTACAAAAAAATTAAAAACTAGCTGAGAGTGCTGGTGCACGCTTGTAGTGCCAGCTACTCAGGAGGCTGAAGGGGTTGGGTCACTTGAGCCAGAGAGGTGGAGGCTGCAGTGAACCATGATCATGCCACTGTACTCCAGCCTGGGTTGCAGAACAAGACCCTCCGTCAAACAAAGAAAATGTCAGAAAGCATCTTAGACAGATGGAATCATGATTGTAAGAAAAAGTGAACATAAGATGTTACGAAATTATAATTTGCCCCAATCCAAAATCCCTCACAGGAGATGAGGATAGGACGCAAAACACCAGTTCTTAACAATTGGGCCACCAGGTTGCAATAAAGACAGAGGAGCTGCAGAGGTTTAGATCCAGGATTCCTGGAAGAGATAAGGGTATCGTTTTCCATGCTTTCATTTTAAATCTAATTGTGGAGTATGGTGAAATGTGGGAACTGGGGGGAGTCATAAAATGAAATAAAACAATAGAGTTCTGAGAAGGATATATAAGCTGGGTTTGGTACAAAGAACTGGACGGAACATAAGAAATAATCTATACCACACTACTTGTTCTCTCTGATTTTCCCTCGCAGTGTCTCCATCAACCACATTCTGGTATTATGTTCATGCTCCTGTGAGATCGATACATAGAACCCTAAATGCAATACTGGTGAAGCCAGATACACTATAGGGCACTACTGATTCAAATTGACTCTCCTAAAACAATGGTCAAAGTGAAACAAATATTTTCAGCACGATGATAATTGTTAGTGCAATAGTAATATATACTATGTTATTAATTACTAATCACTATTAGAGAGATAAATATGGATAGTATAGAAGGTGCTTAAAGTCTAATAAGAGGATAAATGAAGCTCTTTAATTATTAAAATGCAACTCAATGTGTGATATATGCTATCTCAGAAGCATACAGAAGACATAACAAGCTTCGTATTGGGATGATGAGAAAATGGTTCACAGATGAACAAGGTTTTCCTGGGGAACTGGAGAACAGGAGTGGGAAATTATTCCAAGTGAATAATATCTGGAGAAAAGAAGGAGATATGGAGTGAGCAAAGGCTTTGGAAGTTCAAGGTGCATAAGGATGACCGAGAAAGATTGTTACAAAATCCATGTCTCTAGAGCTAAACACCAGGATTCAAACTTGGCAGGTCTTGAGTGAGTTCTGGGTACCTGCATTTTGGGGGCCATTCTGCTACATGAGGTTTTTTTTTTTTTTTTTAGATAATCCTCAAATTAAACCCTGAAAACAGGAGTGGTGGTGAGCTGATGGTAGGCTCTTATAATTCATAGAGGAGAATAAGAAGAAATAGGTCAAGCTGGACTACAGAGGATGATGAATATTCATTGGCTGGAATCCTCATCAGTGTTGGTGGGGGATGGTAGCAGAGATTAACTTTCAAAGAGTTTACTCTGAGGGGATTTAAGGGCTGGGACATTCTAGAACAAAAGAGGACAGTGAGACTGCTGCATTCATAAGTTAGGGCAGTAGTAGTGAAAATACACAGTCATAGTGAAAATAACACAGTAGTAGTGAACTTTTTTTCACTATGGGTGGCATTTGTATTTTGCAGTTTGTGGAGCAAGCAACGGTTCTCACATTCATACTTTTGCATAGTTGCAAAAGTTGAATAAAAATGGGATGGAGCAAAAATGAGAAGAAACTAGAGATCGCTTTGATGTAGTGAGATGGTAAGGCCGAGATGAATGAGAGTGCACTCAGCCAAAGTCACTTGTATGGAAAGAAAAATGAGATGCTGGTGGATCATAGAAATACCAATGACCCACAGACCTGAGACCTTTGGGACAGGAGATTTGACCTGAATAGGGATCGTAAGGTAGGATCTGTGGATCTGGGCACAAATCCTATGAATACACTACTTAACAATGTGGTGTAAAATGTAGAAAGTGTTCCCTTAAAATAAAAGAGAAATCTTTGGAGGAAGCGACACTGGGTAGCGTCTTGACAGCAACCTAAAATAGGGTCATTCTCCCATCTGCAGAAGATCTCTGGTAAGAGAAAGTGTGCTATGGAATTCAAGGAAGGACTGTAACATCCAAAAGGAGTTGGCAGGAGTCAATGGTGTCAAGGTCCAAAGAGATTTTAGGAGTGAAGGACGATGGGAGAGCGCCATTGCATTTTGGAGTCAGTAGATTATTGACAGCCTCCAGCTGAATATGTTAGTTAGATTCATGTCTAGGGATCCAATGGGAAGTTGAAATCATAATTACAGTCTTACTGTGAAAGAAAAAAAAACGATAGGGTAAATTCAGAAACAGTAGGGTTGTGGTAGGTCATTTTTAAGTGGTTTGCTGATTGTTGTTTTTATTCATTTATTCACTAAGCATGAATGTGAGAACTGTTGCTTGTTCCACAAACTGCAAAATACAAAAGATGGATAAATAAGACAGTCTTTGCCTTCGCATAGCTAATTCTTTACCCAATGCCCTTTCTGATCTGAACTATTGTCCCATTTTATTTTTATTTATCTGTTAGTTTATTTATGATGTTTCTTAATTTCATTTGCTATTGTAGATGCAGTTTTAGAGAAAAAAATCTCTGCGCCATGTAGATGATAAATGCCTTAGGTGGTCACCATTATGTGAGGTCAGTTCAGAGTATGAGGCTTAATAAATCTGAGAAATGATAGGACAAAAAGTAACACTTATATAATACCTGTTTTGATACCTGTATCTATCTATATACACACATACATAGATATAGATATATAAATAAATACAGCTATCGAAGTTTATGTAGATATATATGTAAATTAGAAAATATCTAAAAATATCTACATATATATAAATCATAAACTAGAGTAAACAACACACTCAGTTTTTTAGAAAACATTTAAAAAGTGTTATTCTTAAACAGGATTTAAAGTCTAGATTAAAATATAATTAACAACATAGATTAAATAAGAGTAATATGCTGTAGACTTTAAAAATATTTGCACTCTTAAGGTTTAGCAAATTTCATTCTGCCTTATTTTGCACTCCAAAGTTGCTAAATAAATCTTTTTCTTTCAGTGATAGTAAGTAAACGCCAGACCAGTTGAAGCTGAATTATCATAAATTTAAAATTAATGTAAGTCACTTAAATACATTTTCTTGAAATAGTTGACTGTATGTACCTTTTCTTACATGTAAATATAATTACAGAAATCCAGATGGAAAATATAAAGACATGGTCTTGTTTATTCCCATTGGTTTTGTGGGGAAAGTGTTTTATAAGATTAACACAGCTTGAAGGAAATACTTTAAATTGATGTTTTCCAATAAGAAGGTTGTACATGCCCTTAATTCAATTTTTGCATCTGATGAATGGGAATAAAGATATCTTTGTAGGCAAGAGTCCATTTCTGGTTTCTTGCAGCCTTTGTCCTTCTGACTTCTGTTATTTCAAACCCATAACACACCATTAATTATGTAACATGCATCCGCAGTAGAGAGTTATACTCTCTGTTGACTTTCCATTTGATTATTTTAAATTCTGTCCCCAGTTATTATTTCATCACTGGGCATGATTAGCCTAAATGACTTTTAAATGGCCCTGATTTTAAAAAAGGATTCAGGCTCCAAAATTTCACTACATTCATTGACGGTGAGAAATCCATTAACTATTACTTTTGTAAGAAAACCAAGGATATTGAATCCCAAATAAGACGCCCAAAATAGAGTTCATTTTTAAATGACATTCTGCAGCGACTGTACCAATGTTCTTGCCTAAGAGTTTTCATGAAACTCTTTTACAATGTCTATGTCACTTTGATGAATGACAACATGCACTACACTTTAAAAGTATGGAAATATACATATATCTTTCTCCAAGTTAATTCGGACCTTGGAATTATTGATATACATATATATAAAGAGAGAGATTTAGAAATAGGTATATAGAGAGATTGATATAGATTCATACATCTATCTACATATAGATGTTTATAGAGATTGCTATGTTTATTTCAATGTATATCTGTATCTTATATAGATATCTATGAAATATTTATGTATAACTGTATCTTCTATAGATGTCTATAGAGATATGGATCTATCTCTCTATATGTATAGTTATATCTACATATTGATATGCAGAGATTTATCTATATGTATATTTATATCTATATGATACAGAGGGATTTATATTCCCAGGATGGTTGATTTGTGCCTGATAGTGTCTGTTCTGTGTGTGCACAGGACCCTCTTCCTGCTTTCTTCCTTCGTACTTTAAAAAGAGACATTTAACATGGGGAGAAGACACAATAAGAGCTAGCATCAGTGTGTTTTATTTATTAAAGCTCAAGCAAACAGCCTTCTCTCTTGTTAATGACTGGTGTCAGAAATAAGCATATAAGCATATAGACCACCTCTGGTGAATTCAGTATGGTTTATAATTTTAGTTGAAATAAAATGAGGTTGACAAAAAATTCCTAGAATAATGGCTCTCTTTTATTCTTTCATACTCAAGGTCTGTATTGGAATCTTTTAAAAACACTCATTTTTTATTTTTTCAGGTATTATTCATTGAGAAGAAAAACACTATTTTGCATGTGACAAGTACACACGTGTGTGTATGCATAATTTGGAAACAGGACAGATGGAACACATGTATAAATACCAATGGGATTGTTTTGAGAGGGGATCAATTTGTTATAAAGCACTGGTGTATTAGGAGCCTGGTAATATTTTCCTGGAATAGTCGTGACTAAAATTATGTAAAGAGTACTTGGACCCATGTAACACCTTGTTTTTTTCCTACAAATATACAGAAAGATCTAGAGTTTTGATACTTTGCTAAACAAATTATAGTCCTGGCTCTAATATCATGGATGTTATTAATACCAGGAAGCATGTTAAAAATGCATAGCTTTGAGCCCCCACTCCAAATCAACTGTATCAAATCTGCTTTTAACACGTTCTCTGATGATTTGCACCATACACCGAGGTTGGAGAAGCTCTTGAGGACAGCTTTGTACAGTCTCTTAGGCATCAGGTCATCCAGCTGCAGAGTTAAAGTAGGATCCATCCAAAGGGATTTGCATCTTCTGGCCACATTGCTTGGTCCAAGGTTAGCACCTAAGCTGAGCTGAGCTATGGTCCCTGGAAATCTGGCTCACAACTGTGACACTGAAGTTCATAGGCACAACCACACACACAGCAAACAGTGGCTCTATAGGAGTGGACAGGCAACAGGTAAATTTAGGGGCATCCTTGGTCACCCTGTTCCACCGTGTCCAGTGGAAAATGTAGGAAGCTAATATACAACATAGAAAGTAGATATGAAGACAGAAATGTAATGAATGACAAAGAGAAGGGCAGCGCATCCTTCTAGATCTTCATCATATTATTTTGCCGTTGTTTTTCTTTTAGAGACAGAATCTTGTTCTGGTGCGCAGGCTGGAGTGCAGTGGCATTATCATAGCTCACTACAACCTCAAATTCCTGGGCTCAAGAGATCCTGTAGCCTCAGCCTCCTCAGTAGCTGGGACTACAGGTGTTTGCCACCATGCCCAGATAATTTTTGTAATTTTTATCAAGTTGGTACAAAAGTAATTTCAGTTTTTGCAATTACTTTTAATGGCCAAAACTGCAATTACTTTTGCACCAATCTAGTATAAAGACAGGGTCTCACTAGATTGCTCAGGCTGGTCCCAAACTCCTGACTTCACAGGATCCTGTTTCTCAGTCTCCCAAAGTGCTGAAATGACAGGCGTGCACTACAACACCCAGCCCCATCACTTTCTTACCTCTGAGTTTCCTACACCTGCAATAACACATTACCCTAAACTGGGCAGCTTAAACCAATGACATTTACTCTCCCCTAGTTCTAGAAACCAAAAGTCTGAAATCAAGGTGTCTGCCTGGCCATTCTCCCTCCAGAGGCTCTAGGGGAGAATTCTTCCTGTCTGTCCCAGGTCCTGGTGGCTCCAGGCGTCCCTGGGCTTGTGGCCACATCCTCTGCCTCCATCTCCACGTGGACTTCTCCTCTGTATGTGTCTTCATGTGTCTTTTTCTGTCTCTCGTAAGGACGCTCTCATTAGATTTAGGACCAACCTTAATCTGGTATGATCTCATCTTCATCCTTAATTACATCTGCAAAGCCTCTGTTTCCAAATAAGGTCACATTTCCAGGTTCTGGGTAGACATGAATTTTTAGTAGAGAGTATTCATTTTGCTACACTGCCCTTGGAACCTCTGAGACATCCTGTATCCTTGAAAAAATTTCCTTTTCTGTTTTCTTTTGATTAAGCTTATTTAAGTGGGTTTATGTTACTTGCACAGGAAGTGCCCTAATTAATATGAAAGGTGTTAATGGATTTTTAAAAATGCGTCTTCCAGAAGATGAACAGTATTAAGACAAGGGCTTCATCATAGGAAACATGCAAGGAAGCTGTCTGGGGGAAGTGGAGTGGTCAGCTTATTACCACACAAGTAGACAGTTTATAACCACACAAGTATCTAAGTGGTATATAGACCAGACGTTAGCACAGACATCTGAGCCTAAGGTTGCCAGATTTAACAGCTAAAAATACAGGGCTCACAATAACAAAAACATTAGTAAAAATATGTTTCATGCAATATTTGAGATATAACTATGCCACATTTTTTTCTTTGTTTACCTGATATTCAGACGTAACTGGGGGCTGGGCCGTGGCTCATGCCTGTAATTGTAGCACTTTGGGAGGTCAAGGCGGTTGGATCACTTGAGGTCAGGGTTCAAGGCCAGCCGGGCCAAGATGGTGAAACCCCTTCTCTACTAGAAAAACAAAAATTAGCTGGGCATTGTGGTATATACCCGAAGTCCCAGCTACTCAGGAGGCTGAGGTTGGAGGATCACTTGAACCATGGAGGTGGAAGTCCTAATGGGCTGAGATTGCGCCACTGCACTCCATCCTGGGTGATTTGGGCATCCTGTATTTTTATCTGGCAAACCCATTTATGTCACACACCCCAGAATCTTTCATGCCTACTCTGCTTCTAGTTGACTATTTCAGTAGCTGGTTTTCAGTACAAGCCTTCTCTTCTTCACACCTATCCTAACTCCATACCTCCATCTTCAAGTTCAGAAGTGAGCCAATAGATCTGTGGTTACCTACACTTATTGACTCACTGACTGTAGAAAAAAAGTAAAATTATACAAAATATCCCTGGCTGAGGTCAATGATGTCTTGCTTCCTGATGTATTTAACCTTGCTGTGGACTTTCCATTCTTTGTTAATGAGACAGTATTTCCGTATGTCCAATAAGCCACTCTCTTAGTCCGTTTGAGCTCCTATTACAGATTGCCTTAGGCTGAGTAATTTATAAGCCATGGCAATTTATTGAAGCCTAGAAGTCCAAGTTCAAGGTGCCAGCACATTGAGCATATGGGGAGGGTTTCCTCCTTCAAAGTTGACGGGATCCTCTTTTGTGAGGGCACTGATCCCATTCATAAGGGACCTTATCACCTCCTAAAAGGCCTACCTCTTAATATTACCATATGGAAAAATCCAGTTTCAACGTACAAATTTGGGGGGCAGGAGCATTCTGAGCACAGCAGTCATACACAGCTTCTTGGATAACTGTAACTTTCCCCAAGGCAGCTTGCTGTTCTCACCTGCTCCACTGTCATGCCTTTTCATGCTTTGAGACGCCTTGTTCTTGGACTGATTCTAGTGACTTGTTGAGAATTAACTTCAAATTTCTCAGCTCATGCCTAGGTTCAGCCACACTTTTCGTAATCCCCTGGCACCAGTTTGCTCTCATTGCCATGAAAACCAATTACAATGTCCACTCATCACTCTCTCTGTTGCTTGCACTTGCTGGGCCTTAGTGAAACTCCATAAATACATGTTGGCAGAACAGTGCTAGAACTTTATCCTTAATCGGACTAATTACAGTGAATTTTTAGAATAATTAATATGATGCCAAGTAGCCCACTTCAACCAGATCTAGTTCATTTTGTTGAAAAAAAAAAAAAACCACAGAATCATTTGCTTTAATTTGGGAGAGATCTAGTACCTATAAAATCAGTGTATTAGTCCGTTCTCATGCTGCTAGTACAGACATACCCAAAACTGGGTAACTTATAAAGGTAAGAGTTTTAATGGACTCACAGTTCCACCAGGCTGGGGAAGCCTCACAATCATGGTGAAAGACAAAGGAAGGACAAAGAGACTTTTTACATGGCAGCGGGCAAGAAAGCTTGTAAAGGGGAACTCCCCTTTATAAAACCATCAGATCTCATGAGACTTACTCACTACCACAAGAACAGCATGGGAAAGACTGGCCATGATTTAATTACCTCCCACCGGGTCCCTCCCATGACATATGGGAATTATGTGAGCTACAGTTCAAGATGAAATTTGGGTGGAGACACAGCCAAACCATATCAATCAGTTAATCTAACACCCTGTCATCGATTATTAAAGACTGGCTAGTAGGTGATTAAAATTTAGCTATTGGTTGGTGCTTGCCAATAATATTATAGGAAGAAAACCCACATGAAATACACAAAACCACAAAGTCATGTTATTATTATGCTATATTTTTCCTGCCACTTGATGGTAATGGAATGATAATGATAATTTAAAATAATTGGGGACAGGTGCAGTGGTTCACACCTGTAATCCTAGCCTATATTATATATTTATATATATTTATCTACCCTCTGCTGGATTAACGTGGCTTTAACCAATTCAATACTTCAACGTTTAAGGGATGTCACCTCTGTGGTTAGTATATAAAGATGGTGACTTTCATCTTGCCTGCCAGCCTTCTGCCTTGCTGATTGATGACTGAAGAAAACACCTATTTTTTGATTACGATGACCGTGAATGTCTTTTCTTCATTTTAATATTTTGTCACCAAAAGGATCAACATGGAATGGATATGGCATTAAAAGAGAATATCAAATACTGCATGGGATGGCTAAGGCCTGTCCCACACATGCTGGGATGCCCCTGTGATAATAATAGGTGCTGATAAACCTCCATGTTAAGAAAGTCCACTTATCAAGAGACTAACGGTGGGCTTTGGCCCACAGTCAGTGAGTAACTAAAGCCCTCACTTCAGCAGTCTGTGAGAAGCCAAATTCTATCCACAATGATGTGAGCTTCAACATGAGTTCTTCCCCACTGGAGTCTTTAGGTGAGACCTCAGCCCTGGCTGGCACCTTGACGGCAGCTTATAAATAAACTCGATGCAGAGGATTCAACTATTTTCCAAATTCTGATCCACAGAAGGTAAGACATATGAAACATGTGTTTTTTGAAGCCACTATGTTGTAATAGACTACTCTTATTCACGTATGCATGTAAATATGTATGTAGGGATAGATAGGGATATAGATGACAATAAACAACTTTGGCAAATAGGAAGAGTAAAAAAAATGACCAAGTTGAACAAATATGTTAGATATTTTACAATTTGCAGGATTGACACTACAACTCTTTCAGACACTGCATAGATGAATGAACCAGAGTAAAACGTCCATCATCTGCTCATAAAGCCTGCCAAATGTATCAAATTAAGGAAGAGGAGGAATTTGACAACCAAATCTGTAGCTTCTGCATCAAGCAAAATAGATTTTCTTCACTTTGTCTGAGAATTGCTTTGCTTTCATCAACAGTCTTGATCTTTCTACAATTCATCACATCAATACATAATTAGCAAACCCGCCTACTATCTGGGAGGCCCTGTACTATGCAGGATGTGAGAGGCTTAGAAATATGATGCCATTCCAGGGACTTCTAATTTTCTGAACTACATACATATGGCAAGGTCTGTAGCAAGGTTTCTCAAGCTCAGCACAATTGACACTTGTGGCTGCAAAATTCTTTGCTGCAGAGGGATATCCTGTTCATTTCAGGGTCTTGGACAGCATCCCTGGCCTCCATCCACTAGATGCTAGTATCATTCCTCCACCCACCCAGTTGTGACAATCAAAAATGTCTCTGGACATTGCTCAGTGTCTCTTGGGGAACAAAATCACCATCATTGAGAACCATTGCTCTAAAACAACCAAAAAAAAATAAAAAAAATAAAAGACAAAGAATCCCTTCTTCAATTTGCACAACCTTGAAAGCCACCCTAGGCAATTCTCTTCACCATGTTCCCACTGGCATTTTGAATCTCTGTGATATGTCTAACTCCAGTACCTTTCAGAATGCTTACCAGTTCTGGCACCTGTGTCATAATTGCAGTAGTCTCTCAGTCATTTGGACAAGCAAACACTCTGTGTATTTGCAAATACTCCTGGTGGAGGAGAAAAGAGAGTATTCAGTTTCCTGACCAAAAACGACTATGAAACCAGTAGGTGTTGGCTGATCACATACTGCTAGTTGCTGATGATAGTGTTTCATGTTCCTTTCACAGGTGATGCCTTCTTCTTCATGGGCTGATGCACAGTCCCTCAAATCTTCAACACGGCATCAGTGCAATCTCCTTTGACCCACTCATTTCCCCCAAAATCCCTTCCTCAGAAAAATTCATCATTCCACCTCCGTACTCCAAAACCAATTTAACCTTCCAACAGCTCCTAATTGACCCACTTGCAATGGCACACACAGTGTGTATGTGTGCGTGGGTTGGTGGGGGTTGCTGTCCATCACACTGTGGGTTCCATTTCCATATCTGTTCCTAATGCCTTGCTTTAAAACTATTTGTTTTTTATTTTTATTTTATTTTTTTTGAAACAGAGCCTCACTCTTTCGACCAGGCTGGGGTGCAGTGGCAAGTTGCTCACTGCAATCTCTGCCTCCCATGCTCAAGCAATTCTCCTGCTTCAGCCTCCTGAGTAGCTGGTATTACAGGTGCCTGCCACCACACCCGGCTAAGTTTTGTACTTTTGATAGAGACAGAGTTTCACCATGCTGGCCAGGCTGGTCTTGAACTCCTGACCTCAAGTGATCCACCTGCCCTGACCTCCCAAAATGCTACAATTACACGTGTGAGCCACGGCACCTGGCTAATTTATTTTTTAAATGGAGATAAAATATACTTATACAATTTACCATCTTTGCCATTTGTGAGTTTACAGTTTAGTGGCAATCAATACATTTATAATCTTCTTTCCCTTCACATATTTAGCATAATATAACATTGAATTTGCCTTCCTTTTCTTCAGTTCACTTTCATTTTGTACACTGATCTGATTATTCAAAAAAATCAATGGATGTTACCATAGCTTTCCATTTACATTGTCTCTTTCTTGAGTGTTGAGATTGTCTTATGTAGACCACAGTGAAGTCATTTGCACATGAGATCTAATAAAAATCTGAATGTCACTGGCCTTCTGGTATTAAATGAAGTAACATGCTTTTTATTAACAACAGGAAAGGTTGGAAGTCCAAGATAAACACAGTTTCCATGCACATCACTATAATTCTTAAGTTACCAGCACCAACAACTAGCAAGATTAAGCCATTCTGTTCTTAGAACCCCGGTGGTAAAGCGCCCTTTGATAGTGAACAGGGATAAATATCTATAATAGGAGCCCCTAGCACATAGGATATACAAGACAACAAAGGAATCTTTGTTGCAAGTTGGCCAATTTAAAGAAAATAAAAATCATTTATACATTATAGTTTTATTCAAATTGGAAATGTGTTTCCTAACACTAAGAAAAAGGAATTTGTCTCCCTTCCTCCCTCTTTCTCTCTTACTCTCTGTCTCCCTCTTTCACACAAACACATACACACACACACACACACACACACACACACACACACACACAAGCACGCAAAACTCCCCCACCCCCCGGCCATTCCCTTTTTCCCCCTTAGACAGAACTGGGCAGTGACAGGCAAGGGTTGTGAAATGTAGCAAGTTTTTTGCTTCCCAACAGGGACCTGTAGGCTGCCCTTCATAAGCTTCAGGCTATCTCATACTTTTCCTTTGAGAAGCCCTTGGTCGGCCTAAGACCTCAGCCTATTAGGACCAATCCTTGTGTCCAGAGTTACACAAGAGTCTGCCTCTCCCAGGACAGCACCCTCCTGACCGGTTTCCAGGTGTCAGCCTGCGGCCACACTTCCAGCCTGAAGAAGAGGAGGCAGGATGAGGAAGGAGATCCAGGGGTAGGAGATTCATGCATCAAGGGCTTCATCATCTATAACAGCAGGGCAACAACCTGAGACTCTTTAGGACATACACAGTCATTGTATTTTCTTTTATCTGCTGAAAATATCAACTATTTCAATGTGTATACTTAAAAGATTTCATGATTTGTGTAACCCTTTTTAAATATATCTTAATTTTAATTTTTTTTTGTTTGTTTTTTGAGACAGAGTTTCTTTTGCCCAGGCTAGAGTGCAGTGGGCGATCTCAGCTCACTGCAACCTCTGCCTCTGGGTTCAAGTGATTTTCCTTCCTCAGCCTCCCAAGTAGCTGAGATTACAAGCGTGCCTCACCACCACGCCCAGCAAGTTTTTGTATTTTTAGTAGAGACAGGGTTTCACTGTGTTGGTCAGGCTGTTCTCGAACTCCTGGCCTCAAGTGATCCACCCACCTTGGCCTCCCAAAGTGCTGGGATTACAGGCGTGAGCCACCATGTTTGGCACATTTGTTTTTATATATAGCTGAAACATCGAAAAACTAAAAATAAAACAAAACCACATATCCTGGGTTTGAATTCCCCCGGCCATCCCCAACTGGCTAGTTCCCCAGAGCTTGGGGAGAGAGATTCTGACACTTTAAAGAGCTTGCCCCTGGAGGAATTTTCCCCTTTAATTCGTCTGCTCTGTATGAACAGAAAACCTGCACAAAACTAGGCAGCAGCTGGCAACTCACAAGACTTTTGCTCTTCCCTGTGCGGGCACTTTAAATCACAGAATTAGACAGGCAAGTACTTCACTGCAATGTTCCCTGGGCTGCAGACACTGGGTCTTCCTGGTGGTCCATCAGTTTGCACCACACCTGCGTTGTCAGAGAAGCAAAGCTATCTTCCCTCCAATGGCTCATTCCTCTACCATCTGGCTTCCTTCAAGCCACCTTTTTCTTAATTAAGGACATGCACTTTTCATTTATTGTGGAGGTCAAACACCCTGCATTGGTTAGGAGCTAAATTACCCTGGCAGAGGACTCCTAGAGAAGCAAACTTTTCCCTCTGCACTTCTTGAAGTGGCCGGCCATCCACAGGGTTTTTCTTCTACACCATTTCCAATTTTGAGCTTTTTTTTTCCCCAGTACCCTAGGTATTTTTGCTGTTGTTGTTGTTGTTTGTTTTGTTTTTTGTTTTTAAGATGGAGTTTCCCTCTCTTACCCAGGCTGTAGTGCAGTGGCTTGATCTTGGCTCACTGCAACCTCCACCTCCCAGGCTCAAGCGATTCTCCTGCCTCAGCCTCCCCAGTAGCTGGGTAGATGGAATTACAGGTGCCCACCACCATGCCTGGCTAATTCTTTTGGTATTTTTAGTAGAGACAGGGTTTCACCATGTTGGCGAGGCTGGTCTCAAACTGCAGGGCTCAGGTGATCTATCTGCCTTGGCCTCCTAATGTGTTGAGATTACAGGCTTGAGCCACCATGCCCGACCAGTAGCTTAGGTATTTCAAGCCCACTTACTACTTTGCTAAAATGAAAAAAATTAGGAGAGAAAGAAAGCAGAAAAAAGCAAGAGTAAAAAGAGAAAGTAGAGAAATACACACACACACACACACACACACACACACACACACACAGAGCAAACTATTGATTCAAAGATAAATATTTTCATCTGGTCTATATAAGATTGAGTCTATAAATAGAATTTAAGATGTTTTCATCTACGGAAATGAAACTGACCAAACGTGAATGTGGAAAAATATTTAAGGGGAAGAGTGATTCACTTATAATCAGAGAATGGGGTTGAATTGTCATATGCAACCTCTTCCTGAATATTTTCAACAAGTGGGAGAGGATGGTCTTTGATCTCTCCATAACACAGATGAGAAAAGTGAGGCTTAGAGAGTCTGTTAAGCATGTCTTGACTTATGTGGATAATAATTCTATTGGTAGGACTTTAAAGAATTTTTTTTTCTGTCCTGAAGTAGAAACAGCAAAAGACATGAACAAAATACTGAAGAAGAGTTCAACAGAATATGGCTTAGCTAACAAGGAATGAGAAATGACAACAGCAAATGGTGTTAAACATTAGACTTTCCTTCTTGACAGGGTGATGTCACCCTCTAGAAAGTAGAAAATGGTCCTTGAGGAGCAAAGAAAACTACTCTTTTTATGTATAAAGATATACATAGAGTATGCAAGCAAATGCAGGATATGTGTGTAGTGTGAAAATCACACAGTTGGGGCAAATTTTAAAAATACGTCTAAATTGTCTCCTTGAGGGTTGTGGTGGGGATGATGAACTATAGACTGATAAATATTTCTATAAGGCACTGAATCTATGACTTAAGGGTCAAATTATAAAATGTCACCATTTGTTCAAATAGCAGCAATAGCCACTCACGAAAAGTAAGTAAATAAGAATTTACTGAGGTGGATATACTCAGTATGGTGCTTTGCATGTTAATTTGTACAAAAAAGGCATAAGGCCAGGTACGGTGGCTCACACCTCTAATCCCAGCAATTTAGGAGGCCAAGGCAGGAGTATTGCTTGAGTGCAGGAGTTTGAGACCAGGCTGGGCAACATAGTAAGACTTTGTATCTACCAAAGATACAAAAAATTATCTGGGTGTGGTGGCACACACCTGTAGTTCCAGCTACTGAGGAGGCTGAGGCAGGAGGATCATGTGAACCCAGGAGCTCAAGACTCCAGTGAGCCATGATGGGATCATTGCACTCCAGCCTGGGCATTGGAATGAGACCCTGTCTCAACATAACAAAACAAAAGGCATAAGGCATTTTCCTCAGAAAATGCTTATATTATAGGGAAAATATTCTACATGAAGCATGGTGGTAAATATTAACAAGCTGGTATTTGGCAGAAGCAGAAGTTTTGATTGGTAGCATTTACTGATATCCAAAGTGTATGTACCTGGATTCTGTCCAACTTCATGTACCAAAGTGAAATCCCAGAGCATGGACATATAAAGAGATGTGCATTAGTATAGGATTTTATAGGATTTCCACCATGAAGATGTAATAGACTTAAATAACCTCAAGAGTACAGATAACAGTAAAATGAAGTACAATAATTAGTCAGTGATGAGTTTTGAGCATTTATTACCATTTAATGTATCTAATTTTAAGATTGTATAATTAAATTTTTAATAGAGACTGTGTTTAATAGTGGCATTTTTTTAAATTCTGAAATACGAGAGATTAACTTTCATGAACCAGCGAAAAATGGGCCTAGGAGACCACTGCAGCTATTAGGAGAACTGGAAAATGTCTTGGGTTACGTAGGACGCCTTCCAAGAATAAAAAAATGGATTAATTGGTGTCCAATTAATAAAACAGTGAAACATAGTGTATAGTCATATTCCATATCGATATATCTACCTGTTAGTTGACTTTGGTTTAGCTTTCCCATTTCCGAGTGTGTTGAATTTTGATGTTTTTTCACACACTCAGCTTGTCCCAATTGGCTTTATTGTAATTTTATGTAAAATAACTAAATGATTGTGAGAAACCTAGTGAAAATCCTTGTAACCTGATCACTCTGTGCTTTGAGCATAGAGCCAGACCTTTCTAAAGGACTCATGCTTTTTTGCAACTACCGGTTGTTATGGACCAATCTCGAGTTTCAATATTTGTGAGCTTAATAACTACCCAAAAAGAAAACCTACCCCCATAATACCTACCATGTGAATACACAAATTTAGACTAAAACCTTGCAAGTAATCACAACACAGAGACAAAAACTGAGAAATCACACTTAATTTAACTAAAGAGTTTCTGCACAGCAAAGAAAACTATCAGCAGAGTAAATAGACAACCTACAGAATGAGAGAAAATATTTGTAAACTATGCATCCAGTAAAGGTCTGATATCCGGAATCTATAAGGAACATAAGTAATTTAACAAGAAAAAAACAAACAACCCATTAAAAAGCGGACCAAGACATGAATTGCCACTTCTCAAAAGAAGACATACATGCAGCCAAGAAACATGAAAAAAATACTCCACATCATGAGTCATCAGAGAAGTGCAAATTAAAACCACGATGAGCTAATATCTCACCTAAGTCAGAATGACTATTATTTAAAATTTAGTTTATATTTTTTTAATGCAGATTTGGTTATAATGCTGTTGAAGATTGGTTCCTGTCCTCAGGAGGAGGTCCGTTTTCTCCAAAGGAGGTGGGGTCAAGTTCTTCTGAGCTGCCCGTGGGCATGAGGGGGACATGGGCCTAAAAGAAACTGAGCTGTTAGGTATGGGGCTTTACTAATATGTTTAGGAGACAGGTATTAAAGTAAGTTTCAAAGGATTAGGTAATATCTTCTCATAATTTATAGATTTTACTTATTTGTTTTACCAATAACATTTAAATATTTTACAACAACGTGATTAAGGAATTTTATATTTCAACAAAATGCACAGTAAACAAAATGCACACAGTAATTGTGACAGCTTCCTTGTTATTAAAGATGACAGCAACAGCCCTTTCCCTTAGTTCTCCAATGGAAGATTTAGAGAGAATTGATCTTACTATACAGTTGGGAGTGAATCAGGCACAATTACAGTAGATATTCTCACTCAACCTGAGTCATCAAGACAATATTGTATATCTGTCAATCTAAATCAAGGATTGGCAAATTTAGTTTTCTATCACAAGTCAATGTCATATTAAACTATAATTAAAGAATATAATTAAAAGCACTTTTTTTCTGTGAACACGATGGAAGTTTGTTTTGTTGAGATAGAGGAATATAAACATGTACCTCACACTTTAAAATGATTAATAATGGTGACACAAAATTTCAGTTGTTTTTAGTGAAACCTTTTATAAGATTTAGTTCTTATAATATCTTCTGCTTTCTCTTATTGAAGTAGACATTTCAGTAAAAGTAATATAGTGATTGAATTTGAACATTTGCAATGGATGAATATTTTATTTTAAAAGAAAAAAAGACAGGCAGGAAACAATTTATGAAGTTAACTATAGGAATGTGCGAAATTTGATTTCTTGCATTCAGTTGTCTCGGGAGGTTAAAACGGGAGCACTTTCACCAGGAATACTAAGGCTCTTACGCAGATTGAAAAGCTCTCTTGCTACAAGGTCATTCATATTTACTTTCACGGAGTGGCAGTTGGAATGTTCTGTTGGTCAAGTTTGATGTTTAAAAACATTTATGAAAATTATGTTACATTTTTAAAAGGCTGTGCAAAGCTTTTGGTATTTCAGCTGGGGATATTTCTAGAAAGGGAAATAACTGATATGAAAGACCTTTCTGCTGGTTCTTACAGCAAGCTTATTATTTCTTTAAATGTGTTCTCATTTAACTGTGATTCACGGGGCCTAGCTAACAATTTTTACTGGTGATGAAAATCAGAAAACTACAGTGAAGATACTATGAGGAAGCAAAAATGTGGTGGAAAATACTTTCGCTAGGCTTCCACAACACCATAGATTCACATCAATTTATCTGGCTTGTAATAAAGTCAATAAACTTTTGGTGGCAAATTGCTTGCATTAGGAATGGCCAGGCATGGTGACTAACATTTCTAATCCCAGCACTTTGGGAGGCCAAGGCAGGAGGATTGCTTCAGGCCAGGAGTTTGAGACCAGCTTAGGCAACAGAGTGAGATCTCATCTCTGCAAAATAAAGAAAACAAATTAGCAGGGCATGGTGCTGTATGCCTGTACTCTCCGCTATCTTCAAGGCTGAGGCAGAAGGACCACAAGAGCCCAAGAGTTTGAGGCTGCAGTGAGCCATGAT
>NW_016108184.1:34985-42547 GCF_001604975.1 Cebus imitator | reverse complement strand
CTAATATACAGTGTCTGTGTTTTCTCAGGGTGTGAACAATCATTATTTAATTGCACTTCATGAGAAGAACTACATTTCCCCTACTTCCAAAACATTTGGGCCCAGCACCAAGTTGAAATACTGAACTGTTTATGGATGTCATAAGATTGTCTTCTTCTTTGCAGGTTACATTTGTCATTGACCTTGAGATTGAGAAGTGCCCTCACATGTATGTGGGGAAGTTGTAGTTGCCAAGTAGATTTTCCCATTCTGCTTCAGTTGCTACCCCTTGAGTGGAATTGGTTGTATCTGCCCTGAATCTGTCTGAGTCTTACCTGTTTTAAGGGAGTGTCAATCAAGGCCCCAGAGAGAATTCAACCAAAGAAAATGGCGCCGAGAAACTCAAATAGCCACACAGAATCCACTTCAGTTTAATGCTTGGAAAACTGATGAGTGTTTGCCATGTTGCCCTTTTAATTTCCACAGGAGTTTCTTCCAAGATAAGCAAATATATAACAATATTCTCACTTGGAAGAGTGACTTCCCTTGGGATTTAAATTTGAAAAATGAGATAAAAGGACAAATTACCTGTCATATTCTCATGTCACACACAGAATATTTTCCTACTAAACCATGTGTTGAAACACTCAACAGCAATGTTCCAAACAAATCCATATACAGGCAAAAGAAACATAGTCATGAAAGATACTGCGGATTTATCCAATGTAATCTAAAACCAAGACAGGAGATTGGTTGCTTCTGTTTCTGGGTATGTCAGACAAAACACAATGTCAAAGTTGGGGGGGAGGTTGGGGTTGTTTTTGCCGTTTTTTAGAAGTGGATTGGCTCTCTTAATAGGTCTGCAGTCATCTGAACGGAAAGTACATTCAATTTGTTTTGGTAGACCTTGAAATTGAGCAACCAATTTGGTCTAGCCATTAAGTCAGCCTCAATTTGGGCTGGGCATTAAGACAAGCTTTGAATGATTTTGTTTGTTTTTTGTTTTTTAAGCTTTCCAACTCCTTGTTTGGCATCATTTAGAAAAAGTTTGATGTGACTATTGAGAGGAGAAAGAAAGAACACCACGGCTTTTTTCTAGGAAACTGAAACATGAAAAATTACATGAAGAATTCAATTTAAAAATTCTGATTGCCACTTGGACCTAGTGGAATCTTCCAACCTGGGAAAACATTCCTTCCTCCCATTTTATTCTTAAATAAATCTCAAGTTGAGAGTATACGGAACTTTTTAAATAAGTTTTCTGGGCCTTAAACAATGAAGTCATTTATTTAAACTCTAATTATTTTTGTTAAGCATGGTAGGAGTACTCTGTGCGTAGTTGCCTGCATTTATTATTTATTAAGCACTGAGACTGTAATTATACCCTGTACTGAACACAAAGAAATGCATTGTCTATCTCAGTTTCATTCTGCAGACAAAACAGACAACATGAGAAATTGAACACCCTGAAAATTCTTCATTCTCCCTAAAGCATTGCATTTAACACAATTAACATACCTGTTACTTATAGGTGAGTTTGCTTAGTGTGATTAATTCCAAGTAAAGGTTCTATGTCACCATAGTTGTTCAAGGCAGTAGAGTTAGAGATTGCATGTCAAAAATTTTTTTAAAGTTCACTGGGGAGTTGGGTTTTTTTTTTTTTTGCCACCAAAATGTAAAAGTTAAGTGACAAATAAATAAATCAAAATGAACATAAAAAATATTTAAAATTTTTAAAGCACTAAAACAAAAGCGACATAGAGAGATTTGGAATCATAAATTTTTTTTTGAGCAGGGCGTCACTCTGTCACCCAGACTGGAATGCCATGGCATGGTCTCAACATCCTGCAACCTCCGTCTGCTAGGCTCAAGCCATCCTTCCACCTCAGCCTCCCAAGTAGCTGGGATCATAGGCACGTGCCAAAATGCCCAGTTACTTTTTTGTGTTTTGGGTAGAGATGAAGTTTCGCTGTGTTGCCCAGGCTCGACTTGAATTCCTGGCCTCAAGTGATCTGCCCTCCTTGGCCTCCCAAAGTGCTGGGATTACGGGCATGAGCCACCATGCTTGGCCTGGAATTATAAAATTTTAAAGTGAGCAGTTGCATTGGAATATTACCTAAACTCTCTGCCTGTTGAAGAGATTTGGAGACATAAAACGTTTAAGTCACAGTTGCACTGGAATCTTACCTAAACTCTCTGCCTGCTGTCTGTAGCAGGAGGATGCAGACAAATTGTTTCAGATGCTAAGGATGGAGAGCACAGGAGAACTTTGTAAAGCAAACCTGGTTCGTTAAAATAAACAGCTCTTCCTTGATCACAATCAACCTTTGAAGTGAAGAGTTAGTGCTGACCGCAGCACTACAGCATGATTTTCACCTTGGGGAGAATCCCATGATCATGACTAAGCTGTGGCCAGAGAGTCATTTCGTACCGTAACTGCTGAATATTCATACAAAGGCAGAATAAGAGAGAACAAGTCTGGTCAATATTCATTGCTTTTTCTGGAGGTGTTTGTTGCAATGCATGCAGGTAATAGGTTTCCTTTTTTGAGGTCCAAAGAATCAAATCCTAGCCACATAAACTCTCTTTGCTATGATCCTTACTGGTAGGAAACATTACGGAGTGCAGTCTCTCTCTACATTCTTTCGTATCACCTGCTCAGAAATCCACAGGATTGCAGAGGACAGGAATTATTCTTATTATTACTTTAGGAATTTAGTAGTCAGGCATTGTTTCCAGAAGTTGCACTACAGGTGTACCTGAGTTAGGCCCAAAATCAGGTTTTTCTGATTCTAAGCCTAATTTCTTTTTCTTTCGTCCTTTGATGCATTCATTCTTTCTCTGTTTCTCTTTCTTCCTTTCCTTTTTCTTTCCACCTTTTCTGTCTTTTCCTTCCTTCCTTCCTTCCTTCCTTCCTTCCTTCCTTCCTTCCTTCCTTCCTTCTTCTTCCTTTCTTTCTCTCTTTCTTTCTTTCTTTTCTCTCTTTCTCTTTCATTCTTTCTGACAGGGTCTTGCTCCGTCACTCAGGCTGGAGTGCAGTGGTGCAATCATAGCTGACTGCAGCTTTGACTTCCTGGCTCAAGCCATCCTCTCACCTCAGCCTGCCTAGTAGCTGGGACTACAGGCACTCACCACCACGCCCAGCTAATTTTTTTCTTTCTTTCTTTTCATTCATTCTTTTCTTTTTTTTCTTTTTTTTTTTTGAGATGGAGTTTCACTCCTGTTGCCCAGGCTGGAGTGCAATGGCGCAATCTTGGCTCACTGAAACCGCCACCTCCTGGGTTCAAGCGATTCTCCTGCCTTAGCCTCCCAAGCAGCTGGGACTACCGGCGCCCGCCACCATGCCTAGCTAATTTTTGTATTTTTAATAGAGACAGGTTTCATCATGTTGGTCAGGCTGGTCTCAAACTCTTAACCTCAGGTGATCCACCAGCCTTGACCTCCCAAAGAGCTGGGATTACACGTGTGAGCCACTGTGCCCGACCCACACCCAGCTAATTTTCTTTTAAAATTCATTTTTTGTGGAGCCAGAGCTTCCCTATGTTTCCCAGGCTGGTCCCAAACTCCTGAGCTCAAGTGATCCTCCCACTTCAGCCTTTCAAAGTGCTGGGATTATAAGCATGAGCCCTGCATCCTACCAAGCTCAATTTCTGTTCAACATATGTCTCCTTGGGTGTAGTAAAACTCTTTAAATATGTTACTTAAAGAAATCTGTCTGCTGCAATTTTCGTCTAGTGGGTTGGTGTTTAAGAATCATAGCCAAAAAGATTCTTATCCTTAATGGTAGGAATTGGAAAACTATGGTCCCTGGGCCAAATCCACCCCAAACCTGTATTCGTATGGACTTCGAGCTATGAATGGAGTTTACATTTTACATGTTGAAAGCAAATAAGATAATATTTCTTGGCACATGAATATTATATAAAATTTGCATTCCAGTGTACATCCATTAAAACACAATCACATCCAATCCTTCACATAATGTGACTGTTTTCATGCTAGAGTAGCAGATTCGAGTAGTTGCAATAGAGATGGTTGTCTGTCCTGCAAAGTCTAAATTATTCTCTATCCAGGTGTTTATGGGAAATGTTTGCAAACTCCTGGTTGAGAGAAATGCCTTGAAATTCCCCCTTGAGTGTGAAGAGTGAAATCTTTGGGTTTGGGTCTGAGCTGCAAAGAGAGAGCTCAGATAAAGCCCGTGCTCTCGGAAGAAAATCAAAGATTCTAAAGACTGGAACTTCTGATATTTAAAGTTTCCATCGCCCCTCTTCCATAGCCCACACCTTTCATGGTTTTGTCAGAGTGCCCTGTAGGAGGTCTGAAATCATTGGGGTAGGGTTTGCTAATGGAAACCTGACAGGTGTTTGCCATTTGTAGTAGGATGGAGCCATGGGGCAGGTTCATCCCCATCCCCAAATAAGGACTGAACACAGGGTGGATGTCCCCTGGAGTCCCCAGGGATACTGATGAGAAACCAAAGCAGGATATGAGGAGGGCCCTTCATCCTTCAATATGTGTCTATTGAAAGGAGACTGCAAACTACAGGGGGATTTAGGAACACATTGTGGCTGACACCTGGGCTACTTTCTGTAGTTTAAAGAGACAGAGTGCTTTAGGTACATGAATTACATGATTCCATTTATCACCCAGCAACCTTTCCATTATTAACGTTAATTTGACCTATTATCTTTGCTGCTAAATGTTCAGAACATCTTTGTGTAAATCACTGTCTAAAGCTATGATAGGAGGGGGAAAAATGTTGATGAAAAGTGCCAAATGGATTGCGAAGATAATCTTATTTCACATAAAATAATTAAATGAATATTGTTTTCTTTTTAATTGCTCCACACTTAAAGCCAAATGTGTGGAGGTTAGTACTTTACTACATTTAATTGAATTTTCCTAGTTCCTTTTAGTATGAGACTAGGTTATATGTAAAGCTGTTGACTTCAGTGCAATTATTACATTGTTAGACAAAATTATACCATTAATGAATTGCAGCAACAATGTTTATTTAGGCTACTTTTCTAGACTTTTTCCCCCTTATTGTTGAATTCCACCAGGTGTAGCAATAACCTCAGGTGTCAATTGCTGTACTCACACAGGTCAGTAGTCAATTCGTCTTTTCAAATTGTAAACAACTATTTGAAAGCTATATTGTAGTTATAATTAAGAAAATAAAGCCCAAAATTAACTTTTTTTTGCATAATCATCAATTAAACCACTTGAGAAGTATTTTTAAAAGAACATTAACGATAGATCTATCATAAGTCACATCTTTATATTGACTTTATCTACCATAGTTCTGCTAAAGCAAAGAAAAGCACTTTTCTTTACAGAGGTTTAATTAGATCTGTTGTTCTAGCAAAGACATTCTAAAATCTATTTTCCAACTAGAATGATTTTTAAAAACCTGTGCCTGAAATTTCAGTGTCCACATAAAAAAAAATAATTAGTGATCGCACCCTATTTTTACCTTGTTCTGTGATATTCTTTCCATCCTTCATCTCCTGCCTGGGTGCTTTAGGAAACTCATAAATCAATGTATTTTCAGGTACCATATGGTTGCTATATACTATTAGGCAATGCTTGAATAGCACCCAAGATATTTCTAAAACCAATGTTTCCCTTGCAAATGGAAGGTTCTAAATGTAAACATGTTAGTAACACAGCCATGAATGGCAAGTGCTTCCATCACAGAAGAAAATGAACACATATTGCTAATAATAACAAATATGCATTTCTATGTCCATGCATGATTTCAATGGTTAGGCCCTGGGGAAACAGAATCGAGTCTAACCACATGGAATGTAGTCACATTTCAAAAACTACGATCTGAGCCTTAGAAAATCAGAATGCATGAAGTCAGTTGAACAGTTATAGAGTCTGCATGAACAGTAGTCTTTGGCAGTAGCCAAAATTAGGCTCAGATCAGAGGATTTCACATTTTCCAGAAGGCTTATTCTTATGATTTAAGAATGTAAAGTCATTCGCTTGTTTTCAAATAATAGTTTTAAAGCGTTTTATTGTTGTTTTTTTTTTTATTGTTGTGTTTCCAATTTCCTCTTCTAGCCAACGCATTCTGCATGTTTTAATTTTTGTTTATATATTTATTTATATTTATAAATCCTAGATTTGGAGGTACATGTGCAGATTTATTACATGAATATATTGCATGATGCTGGGATTTGGGCTTCAGCTGAACTCATCACCCAAATAATGAACATAGTACCCAATAGGTAGCTTTTCTACCCTTACCTGCTGACCCCTTTTGGACTCCTCAGTGTCTATAGTTCTCCTCTTTATGTCCATATGTACCCAATGTTTAGGTCCCACTTATAAGTAAGAACATGTGGTCTTTCCTTTCCTGTTTATCCACTAATTCACTTAGGATAATGAACTCTAACTGTATTTTGTTGCTGCAAAGGACATCATCTCATTGTTTTTTATGGCTGTGTAGTTTATATGCACCACATTTTATTTTTTCAGTCTACTGTTAATAGGCACCTAGATTGATTTCACTCTTTGCTATTGTGAATAATGCTCATTCTGCATGTTTTTATATGTGGCTGTGGCATTGTTAGATATTTAAACTTCATATTTTTTACATTCCTTTATTGCTGGTGTATAATTGCACAATAGACAGAGAATATTGTCTCTGTGAATTTGACTACAGAATTTTTGAGATTTTGTTTGTAGCACAGGTTAATCTTTCTAAATAATATAGATGCCTGAAAAATAACTGCATAATGTCTTTTTTGTGATACCTATTGTTACACCAATCAGATGAAGTTTGTTAATTACTACATTATAGGTTTTAGGTTTTATTCTTTTCTCTTTTTCTTCAGTGGGGGAGTGTTCTGCTTTCTTTATCAACTCTTGACAAAGGTTCATTCAATTTTTCCACTACAGATGTGGTTTTTAAAATATCTTTTAGTAATTCTGTCATTTTGTGTGTATATATATTCACATACACAGACACACACACATACACACATATATATACATATATATATATATATATATATACACAGCTGGATTATCATTTTATTTAGTTTTAATTCAACGTGTCTGTGCCTTTTTAATAAGGAAGTTTAGCCTTTCATGTCTAGGGTCATAATAGGTAAGTGGGCATATTTCTACTATCTCAAATTGTATTTTCCATTTTTCACCCCCTGACTCTTAGCTTTTTTTTTTCCCCTCTCTTTTTCTGATCTCTAGGAATCTTATTCATTGTTAGCTCTGTTTCCTTACTTTTCACACTTGCTCTTTTAAATATTCAGGTTTTCTAACTTTCTAGTAAACTTCATAGCTCTTATCATCTTTCTGCACAAGACAATGGTGTTAATGTACCTGACCTGGTCAAGGCCCTTCCCTACAACTCATCCCTGTTTGATTTTAACGTTTCAATTCCAGCTTACTTTTTGGTATAACATCTTACTATTATGTTAACATTATCATTACAATTAACATTAATTTGGCCAGGCGTGGTGGCTCAAGCCTGTAATCCCAGCACTTTGGGAGGCCGAGGCGGGTGGATCACGAGGTCAAGAGATCGAGACCATCCTGGTCAACACGGTGAA
>NW_016108184.1:14515-34860 GCF_001604975.1 Cebus imitator | reverse complement strand
AAACAAACAAACAAAAAAATAATTAACATTAATTTATAGATTTAACAACATGGCTCATAGTGGCCTTTAGTTATCTTGCACACTGAAGCCTAGAGCTTCCTATTTATTTCATTATATTTACATTTATATTTATGGTAAAGTGTATCCTTTCATATTGTCTGTATAAAGATTTGGATAAAACATTTTTGGAGTCATTTATGCCTGAAAAATATCTTTTTTAATGAACAGTTGCACAATGGTTAGTTTTGTTTGGAATTCTTTAATCTCAGATCTTGTGCATAAGCATTTCGAATATATTGTGATAACCAATATAATTCCAAGGTGATGCCAGTGGTCCCCATAGAGGTGTACAGACCTGTGTGCCATTCCCTCCCATAGAGTGTGGTAGGAACTGTGCCTTGCTTCTAGTTACACAGAATATAGAGAAGGTGAAAAAAGTGTGATGTAATTAATGACCTCAAATTAGTTTATTTTAAATAAATCCAGTGGATGATTATCTTGGGCAGGCCTAACTTCTTCAGATGGAAAAGTTCTCATTGTGGGCTCAATGATATAAGCAGCCATATTGGAAAAGCCACATGTCTTCTTGCCTATAGTGGGTAGACTTTAAGGTGACCCTCAATGCCTCTCATCTTCTGCTATTCACATCCTTGTGTATGATGATACAGTCCTTGGGTGTGTCCAGGATCATGGGATGTGACTTCCGTGTTTTGTTTATGTTATGCTACATAAAACTCAATCTTGCTAGTAGACTCTTGCTAGAGACTTCTCTTGCTGACTTTGAATAAGTCAGTCATCAATGTGAGAGGTCCAACTGTCAAGCTGCTAAGGATGACCTAGGATGAGGGACTGGTCCTCATGTGGCAGCAAGAAATGGCCAGCACTCTCAGTCCTACAGCCCCAAGTAACTTAATTCTGCCAACAACCTGGCTAAGCTTAGAACTGGATTCTTCCTTTTTTGAATTTCCAGATAAAAACACAACCAGCCAACACCTTTGCTGCATGCCTGTGAGACCCTGAGCTCCACACCCACATAAGCAATGCCCAGGTCCTTGATCTCCAGAAACTGTGAGATAATCAGTGTTGGTTGTGGTAAGGTACTACGTTTGGAGGTAGTTTGTTACACAGCAATAGATAACTAATACACCTCTAATTCCATTATAACGTCAGTGAGGTGTAGAGTTAAAGGCCCTGGTTCTGAATTCAAACAAATTTTATCTCTGACTCAATTTGCTCATTTATTAATTAAAGCAATTAACAGCCTCTCTGTCTTAAGGGATAAGAGCTTTAGTAAATTAACATTTTATCCATATGATGACTATTATCAGAGTGAGTGACTTGGAGTAAATATGTGAGAAATACTTAAAATTATTGCTGTTGTTCTTTTTCTTCTTCTTCAAAGAACTGATCATGCTGAGAGATTAATGTTGCTTAGTTAGTATTTTTTCTTACCCCTGAGACCAAATGTGGAGTACAACTTAGGAAGGATTTGCCTTAAGAACACATACTTTCAGAACATCCGACCTTATGTTGATTGTGCCACAGGTTTAAATATTAGATCCTTCTTCTACCAAGATCTTTCTAATTATGTGCTTTTTATCCCCAAAACTCAGCAATCCATTGATTTTTGAAGTTAACACATTGATTTTTTTTCTCTCTGTCTTGTATATGACAATGCCAAGAAGCTTTTCATAAATGGGTTGTGGCCTTTACATGAACTAACAGAAGGCCCCCTGATGGAATAGCTATAAAGATATCATCCAGACATAGAAGCAGGATCATTTATAAGACCTTGGCATTGGAACTGCAGGTCATGAGATGCTCATGGATGCTCTTGCTTCAGCTGTTGACCAAAGTCTGGAATAGATTGCTCTCCTTCACTTATATAACTTGCAACATCACAATTTTTATAAATATTCCAAAATGCATCAGTGTTCTAATAAACATTAGTATTTTGTTGTTCATTGGAATTTTTATTGGTGCTCATATTAATTTTTTAAAAGGGAATCTTAATTTTCCTTACAGTTGTTCAAACTAAATAGATCAAACAAGAAAAGTAATACATACAACCAAAAGTTAGATAACTAATGCATAACAGCACCATTTAAATTTTCACTCAATCATGCTTGATTTATTAATTCTCCCAAACCACTTTACTTGACTGAGAGTCTTTAAAAAATTAATAAATGATCTCACTGTTAAAAATGATCAATTATCAATAACTACATTTTCTGAAAATTTGGGAACAGATATTGATAGTTTACTATCATCTTGTAATAAATTACACTTCAAACATAGAGGCTTAAAATAACATATGTTTATTATCTCATAGTTTTTTTTTTAAGTCAGCAGTCTGGGTATAGCTTAGCTGGGTCCTCCACTCATGTTCTCAAAAGACTTCAATCAAGTAAGTAGCTAAGCTGTGTTCTCATCTGGAGTCTCAAATGTGGAGGGACCAATTTTCAAATTCATTCATTCAGATTGTTAGCATAATTTGTTTCCTTGCAACAATGTAGTTAATGGACTCCCATTTTGCTACGTCTTGACAAGAGACCAAGAGGCCTTTAGGTCATAGAAGCTACTCACCCTCCCTAGAGACCACCCACTCTTCCTTGCTACCTTGGTTTCTCCAACATGGCCTTATTTCATCAGGCCTTCACCTCAGTCTTTTTCAGGCCTTTCTCCTGATTAAACTAGGCACACCCATGATAATCTCCAAGGCAGACAACTCAAAATCAATTGATTCAGGATGTAACATCTAAAACACTCCCTTCAACATTGCCATGATTTGGCTAGAAGAAAGTTGCTATTCCTGCCTATATTCAAGGAAAGGACTTGTATAATAAACCACTGAACCATGGGACTCCTCCAGCCCGTGTCCACTACAGACTATGTGAATAATAAACAAGAAAAATCTATAATAGTAGGACTTTAGTAGTAAGGACAAAATAGCTGGTAATTAAATTTACATGCACACAAACCCATACACACAGAAAAGTCATCAACCTGGTGCTGAGATTTGAGTCTTAGTCCCAGTTTTCCTGTTAATTTTGTGACCTTACACAAGCCAGTTGACCACTCTGAGCCTTAGTATTATTTCTAAAGTGAGTCCTTAAACAAGAAAAAGGTGTATATTCCCATTCTTCTCTAACCTACTATGATTCTTTCAAATCCATGATGTATTCATGGGTTATTGACTGGAGAAAAAAATTTTGACTAAGACATTGGCTGCACAATACAGCAGACATATGTGACTATGAGCACTTTTAATGCAGTGAGTCCAAATTGAGATGTGCTCCAAGTGTAAAATACACATCAGATTTCAAAGATTTACCACCACAACAAAAAAAGAACACATGATATCTTATAAATATTTTTATGCTGATCATGTGTTGGAAGAACTATATTTTGTCTATATTTGGTTACATTAAATATTACTAAAATTGATTTCATCTGTTTCTGGTTGGATATTTTAAAGTGATTCCTGGGTAATTGCAAGTTACATAGTGGGCTACCCTTGTAATTCCATTGCACAACACAAAGAACCATCAGGTCTTTTCTACCTATTTACATTCACTCGAGGGATTTCTTTTTTCAGGAGCAGGGAGAAGGAATGCAATGGAATGAAACTAAAATTATATCTATATTAGTCAAAAATTTCTAAATATGCAATTTTTGTATTTCAACTGCTTTCTAAAAATATATTAAAACTTCTACATACATCAGTGAGAGCAGCTATTCAGTTTAATGTACTAAATCACGTACAAACACTCCAAATTTCATTCACATACTAAACTATACTTAATCTTGAGGTCAGATACAAGGAAATACTACTTGACCACATCAATCCAAAATGTTTGCTATTAAAATTTAGTGCAATAATAGATATTCCACTTAGCCACTATACATATGAAGCTCTGCCTATTGGATTGTTTTTTTTAAATTATTACGTAGCTTTTTTTAAAGCAATGATAATATTCAGAAATATTTTCTGTAACATATACACATTTTTCTGGACAATTTTACTTGGAAGATTGGATCGTTTTGATTGCTAAAATTACTGAGTCAGTCAAACCTGTGTCACAATCACCAATTTTGCAAAATTATCCACCCACCCCTGGCTCTTGGCTTAGTCCTATCATCCTTTCAGCGGCCGAGACAAACCAAGCAGTCTATTTCTCCGAATGGATCAGTGATTTGACTCAAAGAGTTCAATGCTGCAGCCCAGACCGACTGCAGCTGTGCATTGTAATCAGTGGGAAAGGGGGGTTAAGACCTCTCGTGCCCAGCAAGGATTGCACCTGCCACCAATTGAATCAGGACTTCCATGATTTGGACCTGGTATTGGCATTTTTTAAAATATGCTATCTGGGTCAACCTAATGTCAATCCAGCATTGATATTACTGAGTAACAGACTCCAGCTTTTGACCTAAATATATGTATGTGGGACGGCTTAGGAGTGAACTAAAAAAAAAGAAAGGAAAGAAAACGAAACAATTTAAACCATGCTGTGTTTTGTCCTGAGCTCTTTCTCTTCAGCTCTTACTATCATTTATTCTACAATTCCGACTGTTTTTTCAAAAATATTCACATTCAGCCATTCTGACATATCTATGTTTCTTTTGTCCTGAAAAATATCCAAAAAGAGTCACATACACCCATTAGACACAGACAGACTTTCCTTGCAAATAGAAAGATACACCAGTTCCTTGGGGAGCTTGTACTTTCACCAAAACTGAAACCTCAATTTTTTGTTGAAGATTCATGGCTAGAAATGACAAAAAGGGACATTCGAATGCTGCAAACATTTTTTAAAAAGCTCTTTTTGAACTGGTGGAGTTTTAACTTCTCATTTGAAAGAAAACAGCTCCTTCTTGGGAAAAACAAAGACATGCCTTTTTGGATGGAAAAGGTTGAACCAAAGGATGCTTGTATTGACCTTGATTTCCTAGTAAGAAGACCCCATGACAGATCCTTGGAGAAGCAATACCCAGATGTGATGAGATGGGCAAGGATTGTTTTGAGAGAACTACCTGTGGGAGGGACAATGTTTAGCTCCTACCAGACACATGCATGTGTATGTTCATGGCAGAGCTATTCACAATAGCAAAGACATGGAGTCAACCTAGGTGCCCATCCACAGTGGCCTGCATAAAGAAAATGTGTTACATCTACCTCATGGAATACTACACAAACATAAAAAAGAATGAAATCATGTCCTGAATGAGATTTCCTGTCACCCCAAAGAGGCTGGGAGACACATCAGAGAGAGCTCAATGCTAGTGTGACTTCCCATAAAGTAAAGATGGTGGGAGCAGGAAGATTGGGCATGGTGGTCTGGTAGCCCTCCAGCCAACGCTGGCTATCACCAGTCCTATGTCTCTAATAAAGGACTTACCATGATATCCCTGACATTCTCAGTCATTGGGGAGATTAAGTCTCTGGGAAGAACGAGCATGTTGCAAATGAGGTGATGGATTTCAGAGCACAGCATCTTGGGCTCTAGGTAAATAGCATCCCCTGTGGTCAAGGAAATGAGAAGCACATTTTTCATGGCCACACAAGGGCCAATTTGTCCCAGAGGGGAATTTCTCCAGGAACCAGAGCATGGGATTGCATTCCTAGAAACCTGCTTAAAGTTGTTCATTTTGCATGCTGGCACTCTCAACTGCTTACAGTTATGTTGCACAGAGTCCTAGATTAGAATGTGCTGTGCTGGGGTAAAGGAAGGGTTAGCACAGCAACAGCCCAATGGATGCCTGGCCTGAGAGGACAGCCTAAGATTCTGGAGTAAGAGCTCATAGTTGACCATTTGATGACACACGGCATGGGAATGGGGAACTTTATGCGTGAGTCCTCCTGATTATATCTTGTTTTATACCCTACTTTTCCCCAAGGAGAGAAATTAGCATACCTCATTTACAAACGTTGCCTTATTCACATTCTAAAATTGTGTCCATGGGAAGTAATAAAATCCCACTGAGAACAGGCAGTATTTGGTCTATTCCTGTGTTAATTTCCTTAGGATAATGGCCTCTAGCTGCATCCAGGTTGCTCTAAAACAAAATTTCATTCTTTTGTATGGCTGTATATTATTCCATGGCATAGATATACCACATTTTCTTTATGCAGGCCATTGTGGATGGGCACCTAGGTTGACTCCATGTCTTTGCTATTGTAAATAGCTCTGCCATGAATGTATGCATGCATGTGTCTTTTAGAAGCTAAGCACTGAGCACATATGGACATAAAGACAGGAACAATAGGCACTGAGGACTACCAGAGGGAGGAAGGATGAAGGAGGGCAAGGCCTGAAAAACTAACTGTTGGATACTACGCTCCATACCTGAGTGATGAGATCATTCCTTCCCTAAACCCCAGCATCACACAATATACCCAGGAAACAAACTTGCATATATAAAACCTGAATCTAAAATAAAAGTTGAAATTATTTTTTTACAAAAGAAAATTACAAAAAAGAGAAATAAGAAGAAAATGTTCAAACAAATGATACATTGAGTTTGCACAAAAGAAATCCCACTGAGAGAGCACATTTCAATTCTGATTGGGGGGCATAATTTTCTTTTGGAGATTGTTATGGTAATTTCCCAACTTCAGAGGGCTTAGCCATAGGCTAGTTTTAAACCTCAAATTTCACTTTCAAGTTTATATTCTGATTAAATCTAATTCCTTGAAGTAGGGTTAGCATATCTTTCTTGAAATCTCTTGTCAACCTTTCTGCAGTTCAGATGTTCTGTCCAGGACTGGTCAAACCCATGTTTCCTTCCTCACTGTTGTCCATAAAAAAAGTTAGTACAAGTTCTGAAGTTAGATAGAAGCATTGGCTGAAATTTATTGTCTTATCTTTCTTGAGGGTAGAAGTCTGAAATCCAGGCATGGGCTGCATTGGTTTCTTTCAATGAGGAAGCATCTGTTTCAGCCCTCTCTTTTAACTGCTGGTGGTTTCCTGTCAATCTGTGGCATTCTTTGACTTGTAGAAACACTATCTGTGCTTCAATATCTGGCTTTATCTTCATGTGGCATTCTCCCTACTGGTATGCCTCTGTCCAAATTTGTCCTTTCTATGAAGACGCCCGTCATAGGGGATTAGGGCTCACCCTAATGACCACATCTCAACCTAACTAAATAAATCTGCAATGATCCTATTTCCAAATAAAGTCACATTCTGAGAAGCTAGGAAGTAGTAGGTCTTCAACATTTGAATTTTATGTGGACATAATTTCACCCACAACCCTAGTTCATTGAAGAATAGGAACTAGAGTCCACAGCTCTGAGTTTAGTGCCTTTTGGGCTGGGCTACTAGGGATACTCAAAAAATGGCAAAAGAGTGACTCAATCCCACAATAAAAGCTGGCTCAGTATTTGAAAGAAGCATTCTGCTTCTGCATTGTCAAGCTGTCAGACGACCTGAGTTCTGCGGAAGAAACTGCAGCTAATTTGGTAATTACCGATTACGTGAAGTCTATCTGACCCAAGAGGCTTTGCTGAACTCCAAAGGTAATGAGTTCAAATCCAAATCTCATGATTAGAAGAACACCATCTACTAATCATAGCAATATCCACTTAGGCAATTACTCACTTTTTAGTATAGAACAATTAAATAAATGTCAGGTACTGCCTTTTTCTGTGAGCTCCTCAGATGCCTGCTTAACAATTACAGCCTGTCTGCTTGGAGGCAGCTGTGCACATTGTTAGCACTTGGAGAATAGTTTCAGCGCGTCATCCTCTTTTAGAGATTTTTTAGAACCTGGATAGAAAACTGTGAATCTAAGATCACAGGTTTTTCTTCTTTGTAGTTATTGAATACACATTTTATGGTCCATAGTTTTATTACTATAAATAATTCCTTCTATATTTGTAAACACACAACACAGACATAAGATGTGATGTTCTCAGTAATTAAGTCAACTTTTATATAATCTCCCCAATGACTGAAGATGCTAGGATACCACGGTAAGTCCTTTATTGGAGACACAGGACTCGTGATAGCCTTTTTCCCAGAAATTAACTCATTATGAATCTTTATCTTACAATGAGTTGCATGTGAAGGAGCACTTAACTGTAAAGCACCTCAGTGGAGTCTACGTGGATGAGCAAAGCAAGTCCACTTGCAGAATTCAGTATTTTACAAGCTACTTCTGTATTGTGTCAACATGTTTATTTTACAAGAATAAGGCTCAATCTAGCACTGTGTTTATAGAAATGAGGCAATTCACAAATATTTAATCAATGATTTTAACCAAAAGTCAGAGCACATATGGAGAAAATATTGCAAGTGTATGAAAAGATGCACAAACAAGAGTCAATTGTTCTTGAGGAACAGTTTCTGAGCCACTGTTTTCTAAGATCAATGGATGGGTGAATGCATGTGTGAATGAGAGTAACCTTCCGGAAATAGTCTCATTCACACATGCATTCACCCATCCATTGATATTCCCCTCACACACAAGCATGCACGCCCTTGCCTATGCATGCACAACCTTTTTCATGACAGCCTACTATTCCATGTCTGAATTACTGTTATTTAGCTACTTCTATTGATAGTCATTTTAGTTTTCTTTTTCTAGTTTTTGTGATATTTCAAAACAATTGTACAGTGCAAACACCCTTCAGCATAAATCTGTCTGTGATGTGGGGGTGAATCTCTCAGGATGTATTCCTCGAAGTGGAAGTATGTGCTGGGTCAGAGGCCATGTGCATCTTAAGTATGGGTCTATTTTCCCAAATTTCCCTCCCAAGGGGCTGCCTAATTCCCAGTCACTATTTAAAGTGCTTTCTATGACTCATCCATCTTTTAGATTGCTACCAATTGGAGATTAAAAACATGAACTCCCACTATTTTTTTTGATCTGCATGTTGGTACTTATGGGGAAAAAGAAGAATTTTTACTTATTTAAATTTATATATTTGTCTATTGCCCTCAAACTCCCTGTTCAGTCTTTGCTCTTTTGCGGTAAATATTCTGGATATATATTTAAGTTTGCCAGCCCACATTCTGTTACATTTCGTGCATATTTTTCTGTTGTATTTTGTTGTATCGGTTTCCTAGAGCTGCCATAAGAAAGTACATAGGCTGGACAGCCTAAACAACAGAATTAGTTTTCTCACTGTCGTGGAGGCTAGCAGTCCTACCTCAAGGTGTGGGAAGAGCAGGTTCCTCCTGGGCCTCTGTCCTTGGCTTGTAAATGGCACCTTCTCCCTGAGTCCTCACATGGTCATCCCTCTGTGTTTGTCTGTGTCCTAATATTTTCTTCTTACAGGGGCACCAGTCTCGTTGGATCGGGGCCCATCCTAATGACTTGATTTTACCTTAATTATCTCTTTAAAGACATTAGTCAGTTCTCCATATCTGTTGGTTCTGCGTCTATGGATTTAACCAACTGCTATTTGAAAATATTAAGGAAAAAAATGGATGGTTGTGCCTCTACTAAACACATGCATCACATACATACTTTTTTTCTTGTTATTCTCAAACAATAGAGGGAAACAGCTATTTATATAGAATTTACAGTGTGTTACATATTGTAGGTAATCCAGGAATGATTTAAAGCAGCGATCCCCAACCTTTTTGGCACCAGGGATAGGTTTGGTGGAAGACATTTTTCGCACTGACATGGAGTGGGGGGATAGGGGGATGGTTTTGAGATGATTGAAGTGCATTACATTTATCGCTGCATTCTCATAAGGAGCACACAACCTATATCCCCCGCATTTGCAGTTCACAATTGGGCACATGTTCCTATGATAATCTAATGCCACAGTTGATCTGACAGGAGGTGCAGCTCAGGCATAACACTCACTGGGCTGCTGCTCACCTCCTGCAGTGTGGCTCAGTTCCTAACAGGCCACGGGACTGATACCAGTCTATGGTCTGGGGGTAGGGGACCCCTAATTTAAAGTATGCAGGAGGATGTCCATAGGTTAAATGCAAATAATACACCATTTAACGTAAGGGATTTGTGCATTCATAGCTTTTGGTATCCAAGGGGGGTTCTGGAACCCATCCCCCAAGGACACCATGGGTCAACTACATCTCCAGATACACCCACATTCTACAATACTGAGGGTCGGGATTTCAATATATGAATTTGGGAGTGCACAACTCAGCCCATATTGTGTTAACTTGGCTAATCTATCATGTCCAGCAGTTTAATCAAATATTATCTGTCACTGTGAGGTGTTTTGTGGAGTGGTCAACATCCACAAAGAGTAGACTTTAAGTGAAAGAGGTGATCCTTGATTATGGGATGGGCCTTGCCCAATCAGTTGAAAGACCTTAAAACCAAAACTGATGTTTTCTGGAGGAAAAGAAATTCTGTCACCTGACTGCAGCACCAGTACCTACTTGAGTTTCCAGGCCACCAAACTGCTGTTATATGGATTTCAAACATGCCAGCCCCTATAACTGAACGAGCTGATTCCTTGAAATAAATATATCTTCATATATTATATGTAAAATGATATTAATAAACATGTAAATATATACCATATAACATATATAATATATGAAGATATATTTATAGATTATAATCTATGTTATATATAACATACCACATATGATAATATGCATACCATAATAATATATGATATATATTATTATAATATATAGTAATAAAATATGTACCATATGTTAGCATAATTATATATACTGTAATTATATGTATATTGTATATGTTACTATATGTGGTATATACATAGATAATATATGTATCATAAAGAGTGAGCTCTGGTGTTGTCAACCACGAACAAGTCTTCATGAGCCACCAAAGTGGATGAATTTTGACATTGAACCCTGCTGACTTGCGTATATACCATATATACAGTATATACTGTATATGTTATAATATGTAGTATATACCATATAAGATAGCTTATATATCTTTATGCATCTGTATATGGTACATAATACATTTACATATATAATATTTATATACGTTTACAATATATATTATAATCTGTAAATATATAGGCAATATAAATTAGTTTGTTTTTTTTTTTTAAGAGACAGGGTCTTGCTCTATTGCCCAGGCTGGAGTGCAGTGGTGCAGTCACGGATCACTGCAGCCTTGACCTCCTGGTCTCAGGCAATCCTCCTGCCTCAGCCTGCCAAGTAGCTGGCACCTCAGGTATATGTCACCATGCCCAACTAAACATAAATACTGATACAGATATCCGTCCTGCCTATTTGTTCTGATCGTTTGGAGAATCATGACAGATAGAGATTTATTGCATGTATTTTCCCTAGCTGTGCCTTGTCTTTTTACGCTGTTGAGGACATTGTTGTTCTTCAGAAATTTGGAGTTTTATGCAGCCTATTTTGTCTATTTTTTTATTGCTGGCTTGCAGGATTTGTCCTGGAAGCCATAGTTAGCTATGAGCACACGGAAGCTCTTTGTGAAAGTTTCATGGTTTATCAAACAATATCTCCTTGTCTATCAAATGTCATCTTGTCACTACATTTGATAATTTGTAAAACTTCAGAAAATGGTAGCCCAGGTTTAAAGCACCCGCCTTCTGGTGACCTGTGGCTAGGGACAACGGGGGAGTCTTTGTCAGGCCTCCACATGCAAGCCCGGACCCAGAAAGTCTGAAGTCCTGCCTGCCCCTGCTGATTACCCCCCACACCCCCACCTGCGTTTTCCATTATCCCTGATCACCCAGGGGAGCTTCCCCGCCGCCACACAGAAGGTTCCCCTCACCCCGCTCTGCCATCTTAACTGTTATGATAATGTAAATACTCCTCACCCCACCCTGCCATCTTAACTACTCTTAGGCCTTACCCAACCCACCATTGTAACTGAACTTATGTTCATGATACTCCTTGCCCCTACCCCCACCACTGTAACTGATCTTACTCCATAACACCCCTTCCCCCTCCCCAAAAGATTTGCCCCAACCTGTAAAACCAAATCCTATCCCGCCGCCCTTCGCTAACGCCGTTTTCGACCTTAGCCCACCTGCACCCAGGTGAATAAACAGCCATGTTGCTCTCTCAAAGCCTGTTGGGGGGGTCTCTTCATTCAAAGCGTGCATTTTTAACAGTCTTAGTCTTCCCAGGTTGATGTAATAGACATTTATTCTCTCACTGTCCTAGAGGTGGAAGACCAAGGTGTCAACAGGGCTGGCTTCTCCTGATTCCTCTCTCCTTGGCTTGCAGATGCCATCTTCTCCCTGTGTTTGTGTCTCTGTGTCCAAGCTTCCCCTTTTTATAAGGACACTGGTCATACTGGCTTAGAAACCACCTAATGGCCTTATCTTAAGTTGGTTACAACATCTTTAAAGACTATCTCCAAGTTAAGTCACATTCGAAGGTTCTTAGAACGTCAAGGTATCAATCTGACAGTGGGGGGCAGCTCAGTTCCTCACATGGTGGGTAACATTCAGGCTACGTTTTCTGTCCTCAGTGAAAAAACTAAGACAGAGGCTGCAAGCTCCTTCACGCAGGGTGAGCTCCCGTCTGTCCAAACACAAGCAGCTCTTCATGAGCCACCAAACTGGATGAATTTTGACATTAAACCCTGCTGGTTCTTGTGAGAGGAAGTTCAGTTGCAGTGAAATGCTGGTTTCGAGAATTTACAACTTACAGACAGTCACAGCCGTAGGAGGAAGGCCTTCCAAAGTAAAGATGGCCTTAAGTGGTGTGGCATGGGTGTCTAAAGACTAAAATGCAGCCATGGCTGAGAGAGACACATTGTTCATCTGGTTTATAACTATTTGTGATGCTTGAAAATGACAGCATCATTTAAATAACCTGCAAGGAAATAAAAAGTTCCAAAGGCAGCCTTCAAAAACTGCAAAGAATAACCATTATCATGATGTAACAAAATGGGAGAACAATTATGAATGGGCCCTGAGGTGGGAAATATTTCCACCCAAGACTTAGAGATGTACTTTAGGAAGTGGAAGTTTCAGAGGGAGAATCTCCACCCAGGATGCAGTAATCACTGCCTCTCTTAGAAAAGGATAAAATAGCAAAAGGGTAAAATTAATGCCCCACTTAGAAAAGGGTAAAATACACAGCACACAGGCCAGAGGACTGGATTTGAAACACCAAATCTTCCTTATCTTGTCTACTGCAGGGAGTTATGGTAGGTTCCTGAATTTTTTCTGGTACCTGCAGTATCTTTGACACAATTTAGGGTACCTACACGGGAAACATCTTTTATTAATTTTCTCCATGAAATTCTTTTCCTGCAAAACTTATCTGACTTGCAGTAATGGTGACTGTATGTGAATTTCTTTTGCAGAATTGCAACAGGACTTGTTTAAAGCCATTCAGTATTAATTGAGAATCTTTGAAAATATTACTGGCTTATTCTGGGACATGAGACCTGCAACTCTGCATGAAAGCCAGAGAAATAGATCAATTATAGGTTTGGCTAGCCTCTCCAGCTCCCAATCTTCTTGGGTTTTTTTGTTTTGTCTGCTGGATGGGCGATGGTCGCTAGTTGCCACCTACTTTTAGTTTTCTGATTGTGCTTTTTTCTTTTTTTATTGTGTTGCTGTCGCTGTTTCTGTTTCTTTTTCTTATTGTTATTGCGGTTTTTTTTTTTCTTCTTTTTTTCACATTTTCCTTTCCAGCTTTGAATTTTGTTTTGTTGTTTTTGTTTTGTGTCGGGGTTCTTTGTGTTTTTTTGCTTTTTTTTTTTTTAGTTTATTTTGTTTTTTTATTTCTTTCTTTATTGGTGCATGGTTTTTGTCTTTGACTGCGCTTGGGGTGGATTGGCCAGATCTTGGGTTTTGCAGCTTCCGCCTCCCTGGTTCCAGGAATTCTTGTGGCTCGGGCTCCCTGTGTGGTTTTCCTTATCTTTGCCGGTTTTTTTTTGTCTTGTTTTTCTTTCGTTTTAGGTATTTGGGTACATTTTTGGAAGCTGAACGATTTTTGCTTGGGTTGTCTTTTTGAGCGTTGTTTGCTGCTTTGCTCTGGATGGCCTGTCTTTTGCCTTTTTCTTGATGGTGTGTCTCCGTTCCTCCTCTTTCTGTTGTGTTTCTTCCGTTTTCCCCTATGGCGGGGCCCAGTTTTTGATTTTTGCTGTGTGTTGTTATGTGTTGTCTTTTGTTCTGGCCTGCTTTTTCTTGTGGATGTGGGGTGTTTGCTTTTCTGTTCTTTTGTCGGTTTGTTTGTTATTATGGTTTTCTGTTTCCTTTATTTCTTTTTACATGCGTTATTTTTCTCGTTTTTTATGGGTTTCTAATTTTCCCTTGTGTATTTGTATAACTCCCATTGCTGTGATGCTGTTTCTTGCTTTCTTTCTCTTCTTTGCTTTTTTAACGAACTTCCAGACAGATTCACCATGAGCAGCTTTGGCTGGAAGCAATATAAAAAATGTATATCTCAGTCGACCCTTCTTCATTAAGTTCTAGAGTGTCCATGTGTCTGGGAGTTATAGTTTAATCTCTGCAATGTTGGCAGTGCAATTTAAGCAGTGGGTTAAGTTGTAAAATAAGTGTTTTAACATCCAGTGCTCTAACAGTTTGATGCAAATGTTTTTGCGGCATTTATACAACCCAGATTCTCCCAGAAAGTGAAAGACAGTAAGAGAGAGAGAGTGAGATCATATTTCTGAGGATGCTATAGACCAAGCTAGCGCCAAAGAATGAAAGAAAAAGAGCTGCATAAAAGTCCTGGAGGTAACAGGTTTGGACAACTTTGGATGAACAGACATCCTTTAATGCTAGTCTCTGATTCCAGCTGCTACAAAATCCAGCAGGTACGTTGGGGCATTGTGCAGCTTGGAAGTCAGAATTTCACATCCACCTCCTCTCATCACTGTTAAATTATTTTGTTTCAAAAAGGTTTTCTTTCTTCTTATGCTAATAAAACAAAAGTCTTTAATGGCATTTTGTTACAACAATGAAATCTCAATTTGTGATTCTAATATATTCAAAACTACATTGAATTGTGGACTTAAGTCATCAGTAGAACCAAAATGTGCTGGTAAAACAACAACTAGACATCTCCAGGAATGCCTTGAAATTGCCAAACAAGATAATTTACCTTTTCTATTTTTTTCAGTGCCCGAGACTGTGAATATATTGTGAATTTCTCTTAAACCCTACATGATATGCTCTAGTGAACATGGGATTCCAGTTACTTGGTGGCTGATTTATGATGGCAGTATTTGTTCAGACTTACTTATCATTGAAGTTATATAACGAAACGGAATCTATTTAGTTAATGGAAATCAAGAATAGAAAGAAATAAGTGACCCACAATCTTTTAAGAAGAAGCAGCTCATACATGTTCAACGCTGGAAACCTGTCTTTCTAATGGCTTAGAGTTACAGAGTCCCTACATATATTTTATCAAGTTTTTAAAAATTACCATCTGTACTTAGTATGTTTGTTTTTAATGTAAATTCATAGATTATAAGACTGTGTTCCCTTTCATCCATAAAATATGAATTGCTTTCATTCTCCTTCTTAAGCAAACCATGACATCAATAAAATTAATTGATCCATTTTAACAACATTCATCAAAAGTTCAGTTTAAGGGGTTAGATGAAAGTAGCCATGTACTAATCATGAAAACACACAATCTCTTAGAAGTATCATCTTTAAGAGCACATATTCCAAAGTGATGTTAATATGAAAAGTCATTGAATATCAATAAAAAACTTGGCCAAAGTGGTTCAGAGCAAAATCTGGGAGAATATACAAAATATACTTGTGCAATTCTTCCTACAAGTATAGGAAGATGAAGTTTTGTCTATGGAAGTATTATTTATTATATAAATGGGAACAGTGCTTGGATTAAGATAGCACCCTGGCCAGCCCTGGTCTGACCTTCTTCAGTTATGCTGTAGAATTTTGTTACTGATACAACTAAAAGATCTCAAAGCCTAATTTTGGATTTCAGAAGAATGGAAAGCTCTCTGGAGTTAGAGTCATTTTATCTATTTTTAAAAATCAGAGTCTATCACCATGTTTGGCACAACAAATGTCCTTAGTGTATGTTTATTTAATGGGCGATTGAATGAATGAGTATAACCTATGGACAAAACACTTTACCTAGCAATTTGAAGAACAACTAGCCATAGAAATAGAGAAACAGAGAGATCTCGCCATTTATCAAAACCCCTGTGATATCAAGCAGTTTAATATTTGTTGCCTTTCTCCATAAGAGTAACAAAAATGATAATCAGGGAAACAATAGGATATATGGAATAGAATACACCAGATTAATTTTGTATTAAGGAGAGTCATAATTGAGAGTTTGCTGCAACTGATTAATAATGTTCCTTAATATTTCTGGAAAGAAACAGAGGAAGTCAAATCACATTGATCATGGGCTTTGGATATGGGCAACCTTCTTAAATACTTTCAGAACTGTCTTTCCATTGCATATGTTGATTAATTTATTTTCTGTGAGGCTTTATTATTTGCCCTGTTCAAATTAAAAAGAATAAAGTAGAAGGAGGTTTAATGTTTTGGTAGTATCAGTAGCTGGTAAACAGCAGAACTAGGGTTCCAGCCTTTCCCTTCCAAATCCAGATCTGAAACTCTTACTCACTTAGTGATGTCTGTTGACTGAATGTGAATGAGTTTGTGCTACAATTGTCTTAGGTGCAGAGATTCTACCGGCATCAGAAAAGCTCAGCAACAAGACTGAACAAATCCTTGCAAGAATTCAATGCAATTCGTTTCCAATTCACTACTTTCTCCCTTCTTTCTTCATTAAGGTCATTTATCCAGTCACCCATCCTACAAGGCATCCTTATTAAGATTTCTAGTTTTTAGTGGCCTACACTATACTGAACATACAGTGCCATAGATGGGTGCTCTTTTTGCCTGTATAGAAACTGTGACTTACCCTGAACTTAAAACAATATGCATTTATAATCTCACAGTTTCTGTGGGCCATGAATTCAGAGAGAGCCTAGCTGAGTCCTCTTCTAAGAGTCTATGAGGGCTCACATTAAAGTGTTGGGCTGAGTTCTCATCTGGAGGTTGAGCTTGGGAAGAAGTCACTCCCAAACTCAGGCATGCTGTTGTCAGATTTTGTTTCCTTTTGGCTACAGAACTGAGAGTCCAGTTCCTTGCTGGTTATGGGATAGGGGACACCCTCCATTCTTATGGGCTGTCCTCAGCTCACGTGAATACTGGCTCCTTCAATGTCCACAGGAGAGAAAGTATCTAGAGAGAATGGATTAGCAAGATGGAATTTTATGTAGCATGAAGGAAGCATAGAGTTTATATCCCATAGTCCTGGGTACATTCAGTGGAAGAGGACTGTACAAGAAAGTGCAAACTAGAAAGTGCAGATTGTTAGGGGTCATTTTAAAGTCTGTCTAGCCCAGGAGGTAGCCAGAAATTTATCAGACAATAGGAAATTACAAACCATGATCAGTATTGCCATGTATACACAGAAGAAAATTAACAACAGTAGAAAATATTGGAGGAATAAGAATTTTGCACTGGAAGGAACACTTAATATCATACCTGAAAAATTAAGAGGTGGTTAAATGTTACATAAGCCCGTGATGAAGGTACAGGATTGTTTACAGACAGAACAGGTGGCCAGGTCCTTCTTCTATGTTAAGGATTGTATTAGTCTGTTTTCATGCTGCTGATAAAGACATGAAACTGGGTAATTTATAAAGAAAAAGAAGTTAAATGGATTCACAGCTCCACATGGCTGGGAAGGCCTCACAATCATGGTGGAAGGCGAACGACATGTCTTAAATTGCAGCAGGCAACAGAGAATGAGAACCAAGTTAGAAGAGAAACCCCTTATAGAACCATCAGATCTGACGAAACTAATTTAATACCATGAGAACAGTATGGGGGAAACCACCCCCACAATTTTTTTATCTACCAGTGGTCCCTCCCACAACACATGGGAATTATGGGAGCTACAATTCAAGATGAGATTTGGGTAGGGACACAGCCAAAGCATATCAAGGATGTTAATTATTACCCCCCAGATTAATAGATAATCATTCCTATGCTTTCCATAATGCTAGATACAATCTACCTCATGTGATGATGACAATGGTGCTGATGATGATGGGATGATAAAGTTACTGTTTTGGCTATACAAATGACTAAAATTTCTATTACCCTTAAAATTTTATTTCATTGCCTTTGATTAAGCCATTACTATATCCAGTGGTTCTCCTAAAATATAAACAATTTGTTTCTAAAATACAGATATTAAGTCATTGGGATTTTTATTAGAAATTATTTGCCAGATATGTATTGGCTTTTTTCTCTTTACCTTGCACTCATGTTACAAAATCTCAAATCCCGGTTAATTTCAAAACCTCTTTGCACTCTTAACTCCTACATACCTTCACCCCCACCATTCTCCACAAGTCTACCTGATTCATTGTTCTACCCGTCTCCCGTGAGGGATGTTCTCAAGGAATGTGTTTCAGCAATATCATAATAAGCCTACATTAATGGATGCCTACCATGTAAAAGATATCTTACACAGAACTCACACTTAATTTTTACAACAGTCCCATCACTTTTACTTTACAGATTATAAGACAGAGGGCCAGTGAAGATACAAAGTTTCCCAGACCACCCAAGTGAAAGGTGGCCAAGCCGCAGTCTGCAGGATTCCAGGATATCTTCATGACTTTGACTCACTTTCTTCCAGAATTTCAGGCTATGCTCAAGACAATGCTCTCAAAGACAATTTTCTCAAGCTTATGTTTAAATTTGTTCACCATCTGGCCTTCAACTGCATTTCCAAGCTCTCAGTATGGTTCAAACACGTCTTTGCTACACGTATCTTATGTTTCTTGCTATTGTTCCTTTGTTCATGGGGCTCTTTAACCTTCCATACCATGAACCTTCTTTCAATCAGTTGCTGCAGATTGCATTCACAACACATTTCTATTTCTCTTAAATCAGTCCTTATTATCTCCTTCACAATCTTTTGTGGGTCACACTGGAGGTCAAAGGACCCTCTCATTCAGTTAAAGGAAGCAAAGACTGATGTAGCAAAGTCATCCCCTAAGCCATCCACAGGGATCATTGGAATTATTTCTCTTGACCATAGCAGGGCAAAGAATTCATGGGGGAGATGAATGTTTCCTCACTTTCCTTACTTTTAGCTCATCATTTCTGGTAGACTACAGTCCAACTCAGATTCTATAGTGGAACTCAAAACCTAGAACTTAGTCAACTGTGAGATCACACTCCCTGGCCGTAAAGATCCTCCCCACTCCGGAAATCAGAAAGACTCAACGGACATTTTGTTGATATGACATGTAGACCCTTATCCAAGTATGAAAAGATAGAGTCCTTGACATTGCTAGTAACTGGAATATTAACATTTTTCTGCTTAATTTGAAAAGCATTTAAAAATGTATGCATATTGTATATATAACTATTTAGATATCCACACATGTACATATCATTGTGTTTATACACACTTAACATCTATACCTTTGTGTGAATATGCAAAACTGTGCTTTCCTGTATCATCTGATCATGGAGAACCACAGGCTTCTCTTGAATAGTATTCCTGCCAGTCAATGGTAACTTTTTGATAGACTCTTTGCCTTTGTACAGTGATGCTAAGAAGGTTCTTTGAATATCTTACTGATTTTGTCTCTAAAATTTTATTTTTTAAAGGGTAGGGAATAGAAAAACTAGCATGCTACTGTTATATATGAAATATCTCTCAAAAAGTCAAAGAGATTGAAACAAAAGTAAAAATCCTTCAGTGAGATGAAAAATCTAGAATCTCTACTTATTGTGCTTAAGCCCACCACTGCTGTTCTAAAAAAAGAGAACAAAACTAAATAGCAAGTATGATATGATGGAACAGTGTCATCAAGGTTTTTTTTTTTCCCTGAAAGGGGTATTTTAACATGTAATTTTGTTTTATTGACCTAAAGCTCTCTTTTTAGTGTTATTGTTTGATTTTCTCATATCCAACTTTAGTGTTGATTTTCAGGAATGTATTGTGTAAGACAGAAATGGCTGCCCATCTTAGTTAAACACACTCATATTATGTATACTATGTCTATTGGTAAATTCCTAGGGCTTAAAGAGAATAAAATTTACTATGTCCATTTATAAAAAGATAAAATGAAATAAATCCAAGTAAAGGATGGAATTGAAATTATTTTCTATGATGGGACATTGTAGTAGTCAATTTTTATACTGCTATGAAGAAATACTGGAGGCTGGGTAATTTATTTAATTTTTTTCCCATTTATTTATTTTATTGCATTTTAGGTTTGGGGGTACATGTGAAGAACATGCAAGATTGTTGCATAGGTACACACGTGGCAGTGTGATTTGCTGCCTTCCTCCCCATCACCTACATCTGGCATCTCTCCCCTTGCTATCTCTCCCCAGC
>NW_016108184.1:0-14215 GCF_001604975.1 Cebus imitator | reverse complement strand
GCTGCAATGAACATTCATGTGCATGTGTCCTTATAGTAGAACGATTTATAATCCTTTGGATATATACCCAGTAATGGGATTGCTGGGTCAAATGGAATTTCTATTTCTGGGTCCTTGAGGAATTGCCACACTGTCTTCCACAATGGTTGAACTAATTTACACTCGAGGCTGGGTAATTTATAAAGAAAAGGAGATTTAATGGACTCACGGTTCCACCTGGCTGGACAGGTCTCACAATCATGGTGGAAGGTGAAGGAGGAGTGAACACAGGTCTTACATGGCAGCAGGCAAGAGAGCATGTGCAGGGGAAGTCCCCTTTATAAAACCATCAGCTCTTCTGAGGCTTATTCACTATCATGAGAACCGCACAGGAAAAACCTGCCCCACAATTCAATTACCTCCCACTCTCTCCCTCCCATGGCAGGTAGGGATTATGGAAGCTGCAATTCAAGATGAGATTTGGATGGGAACACAGTCAAACTATATCAGACACTTTTGTGTGGTTTAAAAAACAGCAGCCTTTCTCTCTCATTTTACCCTTGTTCATATTTATTTTCTTCATGGGAGATTGAATGATCCAAGCTATGTTTAATTCTTTGTAACAACAACATTTGCTTCCTTTTTGCTTTGTCAGTATGAAATGTTACCAAGAAATAAAAAAGCTCCTCTTTGAGATATGTGTAGTAGCAGGGGAATAGGTTTTTTTTTTTCTTTATCATGCTTGCCACATTTTCAAACTCAATTTTGTTTGGATACATTTCATTTCTGAATTGTCAAAGACTCTCACTTCAAGTAAGTTTGATCTGCCCTCTCTCTCCTTACATTTATTCTTCTTTTGAAGAGACATGGTCTTGCTCTGTTGCCCAGGCTGGAGTGCAGGGCTGTGATCATGGCGCACTGCAGCCTCGGCCCCCTGGGCTGAAGTGATTCTCTCGCCTCTGCCTCTAGAGTAGCAGACACCACAGGTGTGCACCATCCTGCCTGCCTAATTTTAATTTTTTTTTTTTTTTTGGAGAGAAGGGGTTTTGTATGTTGCCCAGGCTGATCTCAAACTCCTGGGCTCAAGCAATCCACCTCCCAAAGTGCTGGGATTATAGGTGTGAGCCACTGTGTGTGGTTTTTAAGATTATTCTTGTTAAATAATTTTGACATTTGCCTTTCTATAAAGTTGCCTAAAACACCCTCCCCCTCCAGCATTGCCATCCTTAAATTTCTTAGGTAAAGATAACACTCCTACTAGAAAAGAAAATGGGTCTGCTGTAGTTCTACAGATGTTTAAATCATATTTCTGGATATATTTTTCTATATATCTCAGAATATAAGTGGTATATTTTGCCTTATCCAAGCCAAGGGCACTTTCTCCCACAAGACTGAGTTTCTACACACATGCAGCCTTTGCCCAAGAAACAGTGTCTTGATGGAATATGGAGATTGATGCCAGGGTCAGTGACTACTGAAGGGTCCCATGCAGTATGACTTCTCTTCCCATTTGATTTAAACCACATTCCATAATAACCTCATGTAGATGCAGATATAATATATTCTGGTCAGCCATTGAGGACCATGTGGTTTCAGTATATAAAAAATGTATCAAAGTAGTATACGAATTTGTGATGGGGTCAACAATTCAGAAACCATCTATTTACCAAAAGAATGTGTTTTTCTATATATCCTCCCAAGTAGTAATCAGAGATAACCAGCACTGAGTGTTCAATTTAGCACTTTTCTCTCAAAACTAACCTTGATTTTCTGACTCAAAATTTTGTCGAAGTGCAAGCGTTGTAAAACTGAGAAAACTGCGTGGTTATCAAATCCTTCAGCTTTACCCATGTGTTGTCTTAGCAGTTTTCCTTTAAGGAATAATAAAAAGAGAGGAACTATCCAAGGGGATAGTAATTGCATAAAACGGCAGATAGCAAAGTAGATAAAATTGTAATCAAATCTTTTAGTGTCTTGATAGCAAAATACAATGTAAATCACTTAAAAGTTTATTTAAACAAATTTTGAGACTGTCCATGTTTAATTTTTACATTTGATAAAATATAGCCATGTTTTAGGCAATCATATAAAAATGGATTAAGACACGTTTTTCGTGTGGCCATTCAAATTCATTGGGCTTGCTTCTCTTGCATCCTAGCCACCTAAACACCTAGTTCTTGGCACTGAGATGAAACATGGACTTTTAGAAAAATTTTTCTGAAAAAATGCAATTTTCTGAAAAAAATAATGTTAAAAGAAAAAGAGCAGATGTCAGCGAGGATTCGGAGAAAATGAATTCTTATTGACTATGGGTAGGAATTTAAACTAGAATAGCCATTACAGAAAACAGTATGGAGGTTTACAAAAAAATCTAAAAATACAATTATCGTTAATCCCACAATCCCACAGCTAGGTATCTACCTGCCCCTGAAAAAAAGAAATCGACATGTCAAAGAAATACCTGCACTTGCATATTGATAATAGCACTATTCATAATGGCAAACATGCGGAATCGACCTAAATATCCACCAACAGATGAGTGGATACAGAAAATAGACACAATGGAATACTATTGAGTCATAAAAAAGAATGAAATTGTGTCTCTTGGCAGCAACATGGGTGGGACTGGGGGTTATTATTTTAAATGAAATAAGCCAGGTGCAAAAAGACAAATACTGCCAGCTTTCACTTACATGTGGGAGCTAAAAAATTTGAACCCATGACAGAAGAGAGTGGAAAAGCAGATACGGAGACTGGGAAGTACAATTGGGAAGAGACAGGATGAAGAGACGTGCATTAAGGACAAATATTACAGTAAGACAGAAGGAATAAATTGGAAGCTTGATAGCAGAGTAGGATAACTGTACTCAGCAAAAATGTAGTGTAGCCAAATGATGAACACCCTAAGTATCCAATGTGATCCCCGTGAGTTATATACATGTAACAAAATGTCTCAGGTACCTTATTAATATGCACAAATAAAAAAATATAAAGCATTAAAATGCACAGTCTCAACCTCATCCTAGAGCTGCTGAATCAGAATCTGCATTGAGACAAGACCGCCTGATGAATCGTGTACATATTAAAATACCTGCTGTAGAGAAAGGCCACCCAGGACCATTAGACCAGGGACATCTCTGTATATGGGAGAAGGAAATGTTTGTTCACTGAGATTCAGAGTTCTTTGATACAATAACTAGTATGAATCCTACTCACTAAAACTCAGTGAAAATAGGATTTTCTTATGGCTTACCAATTCCACACCTGTAATTATCTTACTAGAGCAGAAAACATGTACATTTATGCACATATAAAATCATGTTTCCTTTCTTGGTATATATTCATTTCTTTTCAATTATACCTTCTCTTATATTATTGTCATCTTCACTCACCTCCTCTTAATACATTATTGTAACCTTCAGCCACCATAAAAGAGAAGCAGTTAAATACTCTGAAATCTCTATAACATGTCATTTGGGTCCTTGCAGTTTAGAAATGATGGAGTATCTTTCAGCAAAGAAGGGCGAAGGTCTTCCTAGAGGTCAAGTCAAGGTTCATGCATAGATTCTCAAGTCAACACAAATCAGCTCAGGGAAAGAGTGTTTTAACAGTTTTCAAATTTTTGTTATAAGGAGCAAGTTAGAAGCATATCTGCTTTAATTAAGCACTCTTCAAAATGTTTGGTTTTAAGCACATCTTACTCTCTTAAAAATGACTAAGGACCTCACATAACATTATAATGTAGCTTATATTTATCAAAGTAGAAACAAAAACCTAAAACATGTGAAGGATTTATTATTTTATTAAATTTATATATAATAAACTCTTTGCATGTTAATATAGAAACATTTTTACTAAAAATAACAATTTTTAAAAACCAGTGAGTAAGACCACATTGTTTTGTAGTTGCACTAATCTTTTTAGTGGGCTTGATCAAAGACAGCTGGATTTTCTTATTGGCTTCTGCATTCAGTCTGCTGTAATATCACATGTCATGTGGCCTCTGGAAAACTTTACTGTTAATTCAGGAGGCAATGACTGAGGTGGGGCAGAAAAGGCAACACTGTCTGGGGCTACTAAGAAACAGATTTGGACCCTCAGGACTCCTTGAAAGGGTCTTGCAGATAGGCAGGGTTTCCCAAACCACAGTATGGGAATTTCTGTTCAAATGGGTTGAATGCTGGCATTTGCATGCAGAATAGCAGAAAACCACTATCAACTCCGTCTTGTTCAGGGTTCAGTACATAATGAGAATGCTGAGCCTCTTGTTCAAAAATAGTATTAGCCTGGTCAACATAGCAAGACCCCATCTCTACAAAAGTAAAAATAAAAAATTAGTCGGGTGTGGTGGCTTGGGATTGTAGTCTTAGCTACTCAGGAGGCTGAGGCAGGAGGATCCCTGGAGCCCAGGAGTTTGAGGCTGCAGTGAGCTATGATCCCACCCACTGCATTCCAGCTTGGGCAACAGAACAGAATGAGACACTGTATCATATACATACATATATATATATATATATAATTTTAAACTGGCAGCAGGGAAGCATTAAAAAGTAAGTGTCGGGATGGGGGGGCCCTTCTAAGTGTGGATTGAATGTCAATGAATCTAGCAAAACTGGACATATAATTGCATTTTCCCCTATAATGGGGACAGTGAACCCAGCTGGGCTTGGTTATCGGTATGATAAACCCCATTGCATCCCAGGCTTCACATTTGTCCAGGGGTAAGTGGCTGTTACCATGGGCTTAGGGTGGAATCTAAGAGGCAGGATGATTTCCTCATTGTTTCTGTTCTCCCCTCAGCTTTTGGCTTCTCCTGCCCCCTGCATCCCGGAGAGACGTCCCTTTCTGCCCCCCCACCTTCCCTAGCAGCTCATTGCTGTTGCTTCATGGTTTGTGCTCTGCTGGTGATGGGGATGGAGTGAAAGAGTAGGTTTTGTTTTCCTAATCCAGCCTCTGATTAAGGCTGGTCCTTTGTTCTCAGGGATGGGACGTGAGTTTTTCTCCCTTCCACGGCCGCCAAACTAGGGGAGGAATCTGTTGGCCATGGTGGGAGGAAATTCATGCTCTTTTCCCCAGAGGTAGCAGAGCACTGCTTGATGTTAGGATAAGATATTGGGGCCAGATGAGTTCTTTGTTCCTTTTCTAAAATGAGAGGATTTGTCTTCCTTCCTTGCCCTGGCTATAAAGGAAGAGTCTTACCTGGGCTATAAGGGTTGATATCATTTGCTACATCTCTTTTCAGTCATTTAAGTCTTTGCTTGCAATGAGTGAAGGAGTCAGGGAAGTTTGTGTGTATATTAGTCAGGGGGCTCTTGAGGGACAGAGCTAATAAGATAGATGAATATATGAGGTGGCATTTATTAGGAGAACTGACTCACAGGATCACAAGGTGAAGTCCCACAATAGACTGTCTGCAAGCTGAGGAGCCAGTAAGCCAGTTTGAGTCCCAAAATCTCAAATGGAGGGAAGCCGACAGTACAGCCTTTAGTATGTGGCTGAAGGCTCGAAAGCCCCTGACAAACCACTGCTGTAAGTCCAAGAGTCCAAAAGCTGAAGAACTTGGAGTCTGGTGCTCAAGAGCAGGAAGCTTCCAGCATGGGAGAAAGATGAAGGCTGGAAGACAGTCTAGTCTTTCCCATTCTTCTTCCTGGTTTTTGTTCTGGCTGTGCTGGCAGCTGATGAGATGGTACCCATCCAGATTGAGGGGAGGGAGTCTGCCTCTCCCAGTCCACTGACTCAAATGTGAATTTTCCTTCACAAAACCATCACAGACACACCCAGGAGCAATACTTTGCATCCTCAATCCAATCAAGTTGAAACTCAATATTAATCAACACAGTGGGACTTTGTGGTTTTTTTAGAAGTTTTCTCAGAAATCATTAAGAAAAATGACTGCATTTTTTATTGACAGTGAAACTGCTGGTCATTTTCAGGCCTGCACATTTTTTTTTTTTAAAGAAAGAGAGTTTCACTCTGTCACCCAGGCTGGAGTGCAGCGGGCAGTGGCATAATCCGAGCTTACAGTAGCCTCAAACTCCTGGGTTGAAGCAATCTTCCCACTTCAGCCTCTCAAGTAGCTGGGGCTACAGGGTCTCTCTGTGTTGCTCTGGCTGGTTTTGAACTCCTGGCTGAAGCAATTCTCCCACTTCGGCCTCCCAAGTGCCTGGGATTCCAGGTGTGAGCCAACCCGTGCACCGCATGCCTATGTCATTGAGGTGGGCTCTCTCGTATCTCCTCCCCTGCCTCCAAGCTTTCTCATAAGAACATAATGAGCCCTGTTGAGAGATGGGCAGTAGATGGAAACCTTTCCTTTGTGACTTGGATCCTAGGGATATTAAAATTTTTAAAAAGGCAAATTCCAGACTGTCATGAAGATATAAAGTAAGGATGTGCTAAATATTTGATTTTACTTATTAGTTAATGTTTGCATATTTTGGGCCCAATAAAGAACACTAAAATGAATCTACAAATGGTTGCGGAAATGACCAGCTGGTAGTATTTGTTTCCTGTTGTATGGTGTAGCCAAGTTGACGCATCCGGAAAACATCACACTGGCAAAATTCACGTGGTGAAAATCAGTGGCATCCCACCGGACATGATTTGCATCGCTTTGGACAGAAATTACTTGTTTTGCTATTGGGGTTCTATAATTTAGACAGTCATAAAATAGCCTGGTCAAGGCCAATGGAGGCAGAAATAACCCAGATGGATGAGGTAGTTAGGACATTCATTTCATTTCAAAGTGTTTCAAAATTTTTCCTTAGAAGGACTTGCAGCTATTTCAGATCGACATGGTCGTGCTCAGTGGACCTATAAAAATTGTTTAACATTTTAGCTGATATTGTTGTATTTGCTATTGTAAAAGCTGGCCTTCCCTCCCTAATTGCATATCTCATTTCTCTTTGGAAGGCCTCATCCTCTTCAAAGGGCTTAAGGCAAGTTACAAGTGTGTAGGCTCTCCATCTCTCTCTCTTCGTAAAGTTTGGAGTGACATTCTATGCACCTTTCTACAACTCAAGATATGGGAAGAAAGAAGTCGTTTTATATTTTGATGTTCAGACTGGTTCCACACAGCAGCTTTGTTGTGGAGGTGCTTTGAAGAATAAAGGAGAGTAAGCTGTGATCACATAAGGACCGAGGTAGTGCAGAAGGAAGGGAGTAGTATGAAAAATCCCACAGGGACACACCTGCAGGCAGTGGAACAGGTAGTAAGCAGGTACTGGAGGAATACCCAGCAACCCCTCTGCCTTAATCAGAACTTTCTAATTGCATGCCTCTTCCTTTCTCTGATAGAACTTAGTATTACTATTAACCTCTTGAGACAGAACTTTTTTTTTTTTTAGTAATTGCCAATAGTTTGGGGCAGACATTAATTGCACTGGAATATTCTCACGAACACTTTCAGGAATAAAAATAACAAAATTAGTTGCACTCTAAGGAATACAAAAAACAAATAGAAATAATCTAAGTGAAGTGGAATGGTAATAATGCCTATACTTGCATGATGCTTGACAGTTTTCCAGGGACTTTCTCCAACAAGAATATCTGAGTTGGGGGAGAAAACACAACAACATTAGAAAAGGTTCAATGTGCGGCACAGCCTGTCTTCTTCTACTGCGAAATATTGTGCTTTGATTTATTGCACTTCTTATTAAAGAACACATTTTTACAATGAATCTAGGCCACTTATAGAAATAAATTGACACCTGTGTATAGGTGTGTTTCTTGTCTTTAATTCAAGATAAAGCATGCCACTGTCAAAAAGTGAAGTTGCTATTTCTGGCAGAAACTTTTGTATTTCTTTTAAATTATTTGTATAATTGTCTTCAATTATTTACTCAGCAGTTTATGTGCACACAGGGCATAATCTCAAATTCCTAGTCTTGCCTCTTAAACTTGGGAAACTCAACTGCATTCAGCATGTTTATTCCCACCTATATGTGCTCATCAAGTTGTTCATGAACATTGTCTTCAATGAATGAAGCTGAAGTTCTTGTTTTTCAAGTGATTGTGGCCTCCAGTTATGTCTTGGTTTTGTTTCATCATTGGCATGATCAGGCATGTGTAGATATGTAGGGTGTTCGGAAGAGTGAAGATGAAATGATGGAAAGCCAGAGACATGTACTTATCCTACAAACTCCACTTTTATTAGCACCGACAAAGGTGCACAAAGACATGGAGAGGAGAATCGCTACCAATGTAGACGCAGGTGGCCAACTACCACTCATCCCATACTTGTAACTCATGATAAGGCTCTATTGTCTCTTCATCTCTGTGCTAGGTTCAAATTATCCATTTTTTCCCCTCTGGGAAAGGCATTAGCAAATTCATTTTTTGTTATCAGAAGTGCCCAGAAAATTCAGAAATGTCTAATTCGTGTGTATGTTTCATATCAATATATATGTGTTCTGTGTCACAATGCATTCTTTATTATTATTTTTATTTTTTTAGAGAGAGGGTCTTATCCTGTCCCCAGGTTGGAGTGCAGTGCTGTGATCATAGCTCACTGCAGCCTCCAGCTCCTGGGCTCAAATGATCCTCCCACCTCAGCCTCCAGAGTAACTAAGACTACAGACAGGTGCCTGCCACCATGCCTGGCTAATTTTTTTATTTTTATGGAGATTGTGGGTCTCACTATATTTCTCAAGCTGTTCTCCAACTATTGGCCTCATGTGATTCTCCTACCTTGGCCTTCCAAAGCTTTGGGATTACAGGAGTGAGACACTGTTCCAGTCCCACAGTCCGTTCTGACGGTACAGGCAAGGGTAGGTCGTGCTTTGGAAGCCACCGAGCCTGAGTTCCAGCCATGACAGAGCCACTTGTAAGCTACATGACCCTGGTAATTCATGTTACTTTTCTGAGCTCAGTTTCCTTTATATATAACACAGTAATAAAAATACTAGCCTCATAAGGTTGTTCCTATAACTAAATGGGTGTCAGGTATGTAGTACTTTACTCAATCAAGAGCGTTATTATAAATGTTTTCAGCAATTCATGTATCTAATGAACATAGGTTTTTTTTAAAGCCATCCAGTGATTTCAAGGGAAAACAAGGAGGGAGAAGAAAATTAGATATGATTAGGGGTGAGGATTTGTTTTCATCCTCCACAGCTCAATGTCTTAAACGGTGACACCATGATTCGTGTTGAGTAATAGCAATTAGCTAAATGTCTGTTATTAGGACAGCCAATGGTTTTCTGTATTGATTTTCAATCATAAGGAGGACTGCCATGCCATACCCCCTGCCCTTGCTACACCCCCTGTTGAAAGATCTACTATGAACAGTTCTTTTCATCCCCCGAGTGCTGTGGATAGGACCAAGGGGGAGGGAGATATGACCTAAGAGGAAGAACAAGGCCAAACACATCAAATGCAGTCTGGTATAAAGAGATGACACAGACTAGGGGTAGGCTCCTTCTAGAAATATCAACTAGGAAACACACTGGGAAAGTAAGGTGTTAAAGAGTGAGAACTGAGTTCACACAAATGCGGAGACAGAACGAGGAAGGAAAAACAGAAACCGTAGAGGTCATATGATACAACACTCTAGGAAGTCCAGGCTTAAGAGGTAGCAGCAGAAGCTATAAGGTAGAGAGAAAAAGAAGAGATGGGGGGGGAAATAAAAGAGCTGTGAAGCCACGCAGAAAGGATCGGACACAAGTAGAGGCTAGAAAGTAGCAAAGGGAAGGATCAGCACCTATGGGGTTGTGATCGCATCCAGGTTTCCTGCTAGCTCATGAACTTCTTGAAAATACATGATTTTATTTTTAAGATGATTTGCATAATTATCTGTTGCATAAATTTATTGACTAACAAAACATTAATAAATTAAATAATAAAGTTTTGTTTTTCTGTATGAAATTAATGCAGGCTAACTATGAAAAACTTTACTTTTTTTTTTTTGAGGCAGGGTCTGGCTCTGTTGCCCAGGCTGGAGTATAGTGGCTCAGTCTTGGTTTACTGCAACCTCTGCCTCCTGGGCTCAAGTCATCTTCCCACGTCAGCCTCCCAAGTAGCTGGGACTATAGGTGCACACCACCATGCCTGGCTAATTTTTCTTTCTTTCTTTTTTTTTTTTTTTCTTTCGCAGAGACGAATGTCACTTTGTTATCCCGGTTGGTCTCAAAACTCCTGAGCTCAAGCCTTCTTCCCACCTCGGCCTTCCAGAGTGCTGTGATTACAGGGGTGAGCCACCATACCCGGCCAAAAGTTTACATTTCACATATTGAAGAGGGAAAAAAATAAAAGCATCATAGTCAGTTTCCCCAAAGACAATTACTATTAACGTGGCTGTATTTCACCCCATTTTCTTTTTCAGGTATATTTTATGCACTGCTATCATATTCATATTCGTATAAAATTGTATTTTACTGGTTAATATGTAATATGGTATACTGCATTTCTTAAATTTCTACATGTTTTTCACAATGTTTATTTTTGATATGTATAATAATCCATTCAGGTTGATGTAATGTTCAAACATATTCAAACATGTACACCGAGTAGATATTTAAATTATTGGCGCTTTCCCACTATTATTGATTTGCTTTACCTTCAGAGATGAAATGAACTATGCCTACAAATGACGTCCCACCGTCGTTTTCCTTAACAGCTCTGCATAATTTTTAAATCACCTTATGACATTTTTTTCATGGAAAACCCCCCGAGGATAAGCTATTTTTTTCTTCCACTTTTTAGGTCACTTATGTTTCCTGCTTGAATGTATATATATGACTCTTTCCTTTTCCATGAAATTCTTGGCAAGCACTCTTAGTCACCAAACTCAATTATTTTCTCAGCTTAGGAAAGTTTTTCCCGCAATGTCCTCAATATTTACTCCCCACCTTCATTGGTCTTCATTTCCTTAGTCCCCAACCACTCTTTGTAGCTTACAATGATGTTCTGCCGGGCGCTGTAGCCTCAATAAATCTAATACATCCTTTCATCATTAAAAAAAAGCTCCATCCATTTTCTTCACCTTGGTATCTAACATCTCCAATCATCTGCGTTGATCTTTCTAGGTTTTACTCTTCCCTTATGAAGATTTCAAAGCAGATCTTTTCTTCTTGTGATAACGTTTCTGAAATCCAAAAAGCTTTCTGAACTTCGGCTTGTCATTTACTCACTTCAGCCCATTCCTTCCTTGCCTATTGTTTTTCCACAGAAGCCATCGAATTCTATATTTAATAACACAGAATAGTTCTTTTCAAATGGCTTCTCTTTGTGCCACACAAACGAACTCATGAAGAATGCTTCCCTGTGTGTCTGTAGGAATTGCAACCCTTGTCGAATGTTTTGGATTTGTGTCTAAATCTTTGTTATTCTCCCACCCCAATCCACTGGTTCTACTACTTATAGCTTATAGATTTCACCTCTTGTGGCTCTCTGCCTCTGACTCCACTTTTTAGCGGTGATGAACCACTTGCAATTCCAAAGTACACCAGGATCCTTTCTTCCTCAGGATGTGGCAAGGGATATTAACTTCCTGGGTCATGCTTCACTTTCCCTGCATCCCCCACGTCCATCCTCACCTATTCCTTTTCAATGTATATGTCATTTCTCAGAAGACCATCCCTGTTGTTCTAAGGGATGTTCCCAGACCAGCATGTTAGGTGTTCCTCTAAGTATTTCTGAGTACTCTTCATATAATGTAATTCCCAGTCTATTTTAAGCTACATAAAGGTACAAAAAACACGTCTTTTTCACCAGCCTGCTTTCCGTGCCCAGAACATTATCTCAGTGCATTTTAACCAATAATGATTCAACATATCTCTTGTATCCATTAATTATTGAATAACAGCCTCTTTGAGTGAGGTAAGATGTAGAATGAGGTAAGATCTGTAAAAGCCTGATGTTTGCAAAAAACGTACAAAGTTACAGCCTACTCATTGGAAGGTTTTGTTTCAAAATCTAATTCATATTATGAAATTATGTTATGCCACTTCTAGAATAGTTTTGAAACAAATCAACATTTCTAAACCAAGTTTTAGCATGACAGAGAAAGAGGCACGACTATTTTCTGAGCCATTGAAGTGTGTCAGAAGTTTTTCATGTATGGTCTATTGCAATTCTCACAAGTACTTTGTAAACTGGGTATGAGTAGACCCATGTTGAAAATAAGGAAACAGAACAGGGAAGTCACCCATCTCCTGGGGAGTTGTACCTGGATTCTAGTTTCTTTGAGTCTGCTCATAATGTGTTTACTAAGTTTGGAAACCCACTTTCCACTCCATGAAGAGACGGAGTTGTCCTCTTTTGAGGACCCCTAAAAACCTCCCTTGATTTTGAGAATTGGGCTTCTTTAGCTTCATCCTCCAAGCTCTGTGTTCCTCCGAATTGCTACTGGTCTGAGGGCTTATACTCAATTTTGACAACACACCATGCATTCCCCCCTCTCTTGCTTCCTTTAACTCAGAGGATAATATTCCTTCCAACAGCTTGCTGTTCTGCATGCAACACTGCCCACGTGGTTTCCAGTAACAGCACAACCTCTGAGAACTATGCTGTGCAAAGTGAGATGTATTCTAGTATTCCACTTTGCCATGAAACTTTTAGCTAAATTCCCATGGAGTAGATGACTAACTTTCCAGTACATGACAATTATGCCACAAACAACTAGAACAGTAACCCATAACACCCCACCCACGGTCAACTAGAGGGAAGACAAAACTGCCGACAGCCGTGGAGGTGAATCTCAGGGTTCTCAACGGCTCTAGGTAGAAATGCTGTCCGTGTGATATCAGCTTAGGCTTGATCTCTGTGGTCTCTGTCTTTCTCTCCCGTGTTTCAGCTGACTCAGCTGAGGCTGATACAATAGAATACTGGGTGGCTTAAACAACACAAATTCCTTTCTCACACTGCTTGGAGGCTGGGAAGTCCAAGGTCAAGGCATCAGCAAATCCACTGTCTGGTGAAGGCTCTCTTCCTGTCCTGCAGACAGCTGTCTTCTTGCTATACCCTCACATGATGGACAGATTCATCATCTCTCTTTTGTTTCTGCTTACAAGGCCACTAATCCCGTGAGGAGAGCTCTGCACTCATGACTTACCTCCCAAAGGCTCCATCTCCAAGTACCATTGCAGTGGGAATTAAGGCTTCACCATATAAATTTCGGAGGAGTGGGCAGAAACACAGACTTTCAGTTCATGACTTCATCTTTCTTCATTTCATTCTACCTTTTGACCAGGTCTTCTTGTAACCACCCAGTGAGTTCACCTTGCTCACCACCTAGACAGGGTCAATTTATCAAGACAGAGGAATTTCAATAGAGAAAGAGTAATTCATGGAGAGCCAACTGTGTGGTATATTGGAGTTTTATTGTTACTCAAATCAGTCTCCCTGAGCATTCAGGGAGCACAGTTTTTAAGGACAACTTGGTGGGTAGGGGGAAGCCTGTGAACCAGGAGGTCTGATTGGTCAGGAATAAAATCATAGGGTGTTGAAGCTGCCTTCTTGTGCTGAGTCAGTTCTCGGGTAGCGGGGCACTAGATCAGATGAGTCGGCTTGTCTGGGTGGTGCCAGCTGATTCATCAAGTGCAGGGTCTGCAAAACACCTCAAGCACTGAACTTAGGAGCAGTTTAGGGAGGCTCAGAGTCTTGTAGCCTCCAGCTACATGACTTCTAAACAATAATTTCTAATCTTGTGGCTAATGTTAGTCCTACAAAGGCAATGTAGTCCCCAGGCAAGAAGGAGGTCTGCTTTGGGAAACATCTGCTATTGTCTTTGTTTTAAACTATAAACTAAATTTCTCTCAGTTAGTTCAGCCTACACCCAGGAATGAACAAGGACGGCATGGAGGTTAGAAGCAAGGTGGAGTCAATTAAGTTAGATCTCTTTCACTGTCTCAGTCATAATTTTGCAAAAATGGTTTCACTCTTATATCTTAAGCTGTGTTGACTTACTGACTGGCAATGTCTGTTATCTCAGAATCTGAAGTTTACTTTAAAAATCACTGAAAATTTCACTACTCTTAAGTTTTTTCTAATCTCTAGAAAGATCTACAGATAAAATTGGCTGGCTACATATGATTTCTTTATTGTATGGAAAAGGAAATATTTATTGAGAGATACCCAAGGACCTATGTAAAACAAAGAAAGTTGGAGCACAATGCCCATTAATCTTTTCATCTTGTAGAGTGTGCGACCCCTGGTTGTGGGACCCCAACCCACGGAGGCAGGCCCCCAGTAGACATGAGGCAGGACGCGTGGTGGCCGGTACCGACTTTATTGGGATCTC
>NW_016108183.1:245211-263212 GCF_001604975.1 Cebus imitator | reverse complement strand
AGCAAGGGGAGAAATGCCAGATGTAGGTGATGGGGAGGAAGGCAGCAAATGACACTGCCACGTGTGTTCCTATGCAACAATTTTGCATGTTCTTCACATGTACCCCCAAACCTAAAATGCAATAAAAGAAATAAATGGGGAAAAAAAAAAGAAAATTCCAACTAATGCCCCAGTGTTAGGGCACCCAAACTACAAATTGCCCTTCTCCCTATTCTTAGGCAAAATTGGAGGTACTGCATTTGGGGTATTGACCCAGAATCAAGGTGATTATCAGAGACCTATAAGTTATTATATCCAACAGTTGGATCCTGTGGCTCAAGGGCTGCCTCCTCGTATGAGAGCAACAGCAGCCACAGCCCTTTTATACAAGTCTCTTGAAGAAATAATTATGGGCTCCACCTTACCAGTTTTGTACCACATTCTCTTGAGACCCTTCTAAACTCTCATCATACTCAACATCTGTCAACCAGTTAGCCTTTTATGAAATTTTGATTTTTTCATCTCCCTATATTACTATTTCCCACTGTAATAATCTTAACCTGGCCACTCTCTTGCTGGGCCCTTCTGATGAAATCCCTCATGGTGTGTTCTGATGACTGACCGACTTCTTACCCTCAGGACAGACCTAAAAGAGATGCCACTGAATAATGCTGAGATAGAATGGTATAGAGATGGGTCTTATTTAAGAGAAGAAGATGAAAATTTTAAAGCAGGATATTCTGTGGTTTCCTTACTACAGGTAATTGAAGTTGGTCCTCTTCCTTAAGCCAGATCAGCTCAAGTGGCCGAATTGATTGCCCTGACCTAAGCTTGTCAATTAGCAAAATACACGGCTGCAAACATTTACACTGACAGCTGCTATGCTTTTGGGGTTGCTTGTGACTTTGGGATACTATGCAAAGAGAGAGGATATTTAATCTTCTCAGGGAAACCCATAAAAAATGGACAAGTATCAGAGAAGCTATTCTAAAACCAAAATATTTGGCAATTATAAAAATCCCAGGTCACTAAATTACACACCACAGAAAGTCAGGGTAATGAATTGGCTGATGCCACAGCTAAAAGAGCAGCATTCGAGCCACCAGCCCCCAACTGGGAAACAGCCATAAAACCCAAACACTTAAAAACATATTGAAAGAAACCCAGAGCATAGCTCCTACAAAAGAGAAATCTACTTGGAAACAGGTAGGGTGATACTTGTCTCCCAAAACTGAAATATCAAGTAGCCCTAATAATAAACCCATTATTCCAATGGAATGTCAGGTAATTCCATTACCTTTTGGGATACAATTCCACTATCCTTATGGGATATGCTCATAATCTAACCCTTTCGAATCCAGATTAAATAATATCCTGGTATAAATGATATTACTGAAAACCATCCTTCATAATGGCACAAAATGTTTACTCTCGATATGTTATTTGTCCTAAATATAACCCAGGGAAGACTCTCCATGGGGCCCAGGGTCATTTCCCCCTCCATCTGGATGCTTTGAGGTATGACAACTTGATTTTATATAGCTGCCATTATCTCAATGTTACAAGTATGTTTTAGTAATGGTCTGCATGTTTTCCCATTGGGTTGCAGCTTTTCCCTGCAGGCAAGCAACAGCCATGGCAGTTGGAAAAATCCTACTAGAAAAAAATTATTCCACTGTAGGGAGTCCCCTGTGAACTTCACAGTAAAAGGGAACTCACTTTACTGGCAAGGTTATTCAAAATATTTGTAAAATTTGACTCATATTTAAACATTTCCATTGGGCCTACCATCCCCAGTTCTCAGGCCTGGTGGAGAGGACCGGTGAAATAATTAAAACACAGTTGGCTAAGTTCATGGAGGCATTTCACCTCTTCTGGCCCGAAGTGCTCCTCTTACCGCTGCATACACTCTGATTCACCCTTTTTGGAAAATATCAACTGTCCCATTATAAAATTATAATGAGAAGGCTCACATACAGTATATTGGAACAAATATAACCAACTTTTCTCAAGGGGGATATATTTCAATATTGTTCAGGACTTATTTATCATCTTTAAACAGCCAAGATTTGGTAAAGATTTCCTTTCACAGTGCACTCCCTGAACATAAGGTGCCCAGTCACAATCTGCAACCAAGAGATTTTGTCTATTGGAAAAGGCATCTAATAAACAATTCCCTTCAAGCTCAATGGAAGGGCCTATACCAGGTACTACTGACTAATCCATGTGCCACAAAATTAGAGGGTATAGATTCATGAATTCACATCCCTCATCTTAAAAAGCCACAACCTCCTGAGTGGACTGTAACTCCCACCAAAGACTTTTGCCTCCAGTTCACTAAACATCGACCTTCAACCCAAGATTAGAAGCAGATGACAGCTGTGTGGACTGCTTAAACCCAAGACAGAGGACCAGGCTGTATACAAAGAAACAGCTATGTTTATTGTACAACAACCATTACAATGATTGTCCTAGATATACTGACAACTGCTGTCTTATAAAGGACAGGGCACTTGCCCTGTCTGATTTAACATCCTTTTAGTATGAATTTCACAACCTTGCTATTATTGATCCTATATCCCTACACCTTCCTGCCACTGCTACCCACTGATGCCCATTAAACAAACCTGTTTCTACAATGGGCTCAGGATTATGCAGACAGATTACAAAAGGACACCTGCTGGATATAAAGACTCATGCCTTTTTCCAGTGGCTCCAGCCTGCCATGTCGGTACCCCCCTTCCCAGATCAGGACTGGATAGAATACCAAAAATTTATCACATCACAGAAATGGTCTGGTATTCTTAGTGCTGTCATAACAAAAGACAATATATACAATTGGCCTATTAAAAACACTGTTAAGAACAGGGGACATGGGAAAAGTTTTTTTAATGGAAAGGCCCACCTCATTAGCTCTCACTTTAGCAGACCCCCAACTAAAACAGTAGGTGGTAGGCAGGCCCCAAACAATGACCCATTTCTAAAATGGAATAATCCAAATTTGGGATGGATTTATCTGACTACCCACTTCGTTTGGCCAACTTAGCCAAAATGCTTCTTTGTGCTGGGAGCAAAGAAAACACACAAACGACGTATGGCTCAACAGTGCAAGAGATATGGGGTGGATACCTAGAGAATGCTGTGACCATATTATCATATCACAAGACACCAACTGGCATGCCACCGATTGGGTGCAGCAACGAGGTATTTACTGGCTATCTTTAAATGGGACATATTGACTATGTGACACTAACTTACGGCCGTGGTTACCTCCCGGGTAGTTAAGACAATTTTCCCTAGGTTACGCTTGGGCACAAGGATGAGTAATTTAGACCCTGCCAAAGCCTGCAAACCTCTTTCATTTATGATCTCATTGCACATGCTCAGTATTCCAATGGTATAATCACTTACCTTCAATCTTTGACCCATAGATAGGTATCGAAGATATTATATGACATATAGAAGCTTTAATGAATTACACACAACAGGCTTTAAATGATAGCCACATTAAGTATCTCTTTGCTAAACAATAAGGTCATACTTATGAGAAAAGTTGTGCTGCAAATTCTCCACATGGCTTTAAATATACTCATGGCAGCACAAGTGGGGAACCTATGCTATCATAAAAACTGAATGTTGTGTTTACATTCCAGATGAATAGAAGAACAAAACCCAACTTAATACTGATATGAAAACCCAGATAACCAATCTGTCAGATCCCAAACCCTCATTAACTGCTTGGCTGGGTGGTTGGTTTGGATCCTGGAGAACATGGTGGCAGAAGCTATTTCTTATAGTAGAAATAATAATAATAACAATTTGTGTTCTGTCCTGTTTCCACTTACAATGTTATTATGGTATATGCTTGCAAAGAAGTCATCATGCAACTGAAAGGGTAGGGCAATGATACCCAGAGAATTGCTCTAATTGAGGAGGCAGTAATACAGCCTAACCCAGCTTCCAGGTTTGCTTCCCTCTTGTTGCTATAAATCTGGCCTAGGACTAATATATACAATGTATAATATAATATATAAACATTTTATATATAATATATATAATGTATATATAATATGTATATAGAGGGAGAGCTGAAAGAAGGAAAAGGAAAGGAACATATATTATAAAATACATATTTATAAATATTATAAACATATTTTTATATATTATATATATATTTTTTCTTTTCTTCCCCCTTCTTTTATTGCCCTATTTTTTTAATCTTCATGGGACATAACTTCCTAGGAATGAGCCTTCCTAGCAACGTGGGACACTACTTACTAGCAATAAGCCTTCCTAGCAATGTGGGACTTGAACTTCTAGGAATAAACCATCCTAGCAGTGAGAAACCAGCTCAAAAAAAGGAGGAAAAAACAACCTGAGGCCAGAACTTGTATTCCTTCTGAAATACTTTCAACAAAAGACTTTAAAGGAAAAAGGTGGTGGGGGGTAGTGTGAAAGAAAATTAAATCTTGGGACCCCAAACATATGACTCCAAAGGGAAAAGTTAAGCTGGGAACTGGGTCATGCAAACCTGCCTCCCCTTTTTGGTTCCTATATAAAATGGCTACAAAATGAAAAGTTCCACATCTCCTCTATATTTTGCCCACAAGGAAATTCCTAGTGAGCTGTAACATCTTTACCCTAAGGTGGTTATGTTACAATTTCATCATGGTAATATAAATTGATAACTTATCTTTACAGGTGCAGTCACCCTCTCCCTATCAGACACAAATGCATATCTGATTGCTCCCCTGACCCTTTTTGTCTATGTTATATTATGTAAAAATGCAGATTCCCTGAGCCAGACAAAGGCATATATAACTATTTTTCCCTAACCCACTCTTACATAAAAATTATGTGCTTCTCAATATCCCACCCTTTCCCCATTAAATTTGGGGCACTCAAAATCATCTTTAGAGAAAGGCATAGACCTGTCTCCCGGGTGTGTGTCCTTAACTTTGGCAAATAAGCCTCTTAAAATGATTGAGACTTGTTTCATCATTTTTCTAAATTGACATGTATGATGATGTGTATCCACAACTATAGTATTACACAGAATAGTTCCACTGCCCTAAAAATACCCTGTGTACCACTTATTCATCCCTCCCTTCTCCAAACCTCTGGCAACCACAGATCTTTTTACTGTCTCCATAGTTTTGCCTTTTCCAGAATGTCATATATTTGGAATTATACAGTATATGGCCTTATCGGATGGGTCAGTGTTTTTATGTATCTATTTATTAGCTAAATTTTACTGTTTTATCCATCTTATATACATATATCCCTAGTAACTTTTGTCTACTTTATGTATTAGTTTCTGAAAGAGGTATGTTAAAATCTCTCACCATAATTATAGATTTGGTTATTCTCATTTTAATTTTATTTTCATTTTATAGATTTTGGAACTATACTTTCAGATGCATACAAATCAGTTTTTTCCTAGTGGGTGACTATTTTTTAATCATTAAGTGATGTGTTTCTTTGTCTTAATGCTTTTCACCTTAAATACTATTTTGCCTATTATATCTTTTACTATCCCCCTTTTTCTTTTAACTTTTCTTTGTTATCATGTTTTAGATATTTTTCTTGTAGATAACATATGGTGGAAATTTTCATATCTAATCTCAATGTCTCTACAAAAAAGTTGTTTTAAATTCATTTACATATATTTGCAACACATGTTATTCTGTGTTTTCTGGTTGTCATGTTTTTCTTGGATTATTTTCTTCTCATTTCATGTCATATCATCTGGAAGCATTGCTTTTTTAAACTGACTTTGTTTCCACCTGTGACTTGGAGCAGGGACCACATAATTGCTGTCTTTAGGCCAGTGATTTGATTTGTTTTCAATGGACACACTCTTTCCATTCCCCTCAATCCTTCCACAGCTATAACAGTTGCAACTCTGCCATATACAGATCTTGCCACTCTGATTTCCATCCTCTTTTAAGCATTATAATTCCAGACCCTAATAACTGTATCTGGTCCACTTATCGCTTTGAGTCACAAATCTTCGAAAAAAAAATACCCTTTGGGGTATTTTCTTTGTTTCTGGCACTTGGAGATTTCTTTTTTTACTTTCAAGTGTGACTCTATATCTATATTTTAAATATTAGGCATTTCTATGTATCTGGAACATATGAGTTTGTGGGGTGTTTGTGTGTGTGTGTGTGTGTGTGTGTGTGTGTGTGTATGCCAATTGGATGTTTGATTATTTCCTATATCAGCCTAGACTTTGATCTTGACTGAATAACGAGCCTTTGCTCTTAACCACTAGGCTCTACTGCCTCCCAGTGTTGCTTTTCCTCTTAGGTTTCCAGTATCATCCTTGACGCTTCTGTGCATTTTATAAATAAAGAGACAGACTCTGTGACATACACTTTTTCTACACAACAAAAATAGATATCTCTGTCACACTTGAAGTTATCAACTATGAAAAACAAGTTAGTAAATTAATTATTTTTTATGACTTTCCAAATCCCCTAATAACTATATCTGGCCTACTTATCTCTTTGAGTCACGAATCTTCAAAAAAATAAAATACCGTTTGGGGTATTTTCTTTGTTTCTGGAACTTGGAGATTTCTTTTCTTACTTTCAAGTGTGACTCTATATTTATATTTTAAATATTAGGCATTTCTATCTCTTTCATTAGCTATCAGTTTAGTTCTCCATTTGGGACCTTAATAATAAACATATTATTTATCTCTTTTAGTTGTATACCCCCTTTCACTGGACACCAGGGAACCAAATTTAGATAGTTCTTTCCTATGAAAACAATGTCCAAAATTTAATGATAAAACTAAAATTTGGTCCTTTTTCAACTTTCAAATTTAAAATTGAAGTGTAAGCGGGATCTTGTATAGATATGCTGACTGCTTTTTTACCTGCTGCAGACATTCAGCTTTGACTAATATATTTAGAAGGCTGAAGATCAACACCTGTTTCTCTCGTGGTTCTCTCTTGTACAGTGACCTTTGCCTCACCCTGTATAAATACACACATGGTGATTAAACTGTCAAATATCATAGGGGACTTTTTCAGGGGTGAGGACAATAAATCACTCCTGGAATTTCTCACTAATGGTACCTCAGATGTCTGCCATCGACCTTGCCAGCTACTTCTTTGCCTACTCATTTTTATTAAGCCAGAGTCTCCAAATGGCCCACTAATGTTGTGGCATTTAAGGATTCACTATCAAGTATAGGGCTTGGACTAGATGATCTCTTACTAACAGCTCTCCCAATTCCAGCATTTTATGGGCTCAATTTCACTGCCAGCTTCCACAATTGAGGACAGATATCACATGACATTAAGTTTGTGCTTGGGAAAGTATTTATTGCCACCTCAGGGCTTAACATAAATCTATTTATCAGTGGTGAACTCTGCAGTGCCTCAGGGCTTCTCTAATTGGTGGAAGAAAAGGGAAGGAAACTAACATTCATTGAATCACATAGCATATATTATCTCAGTTAAACGTACTGCATTATTTTCCCTATTTTACAAGGAATTGAGTTTGAGAGAATTTAAGTGATTTGCTGGATGTTGCATATCTAGTAAGTAGTGGAGACAAGATTTGAATTTTCAAGTCTTTCTGGTTACAAGGTCTTGCCACAACTCATGCTGCTATTTATCCATCAATTTATTCATTCATCATATATTTATTGAGCACCTAATATATGCCATACAGGCACTGTGGATACAATGGAAAATAGAATAGACAAGGTTTTTGCTCTCCAACATGGTTCATTTGCAGCATGAAATTATTCTGAATATGGCAGAACACAGGACAACGAGCATTCCCATGACTGTAGTAAGACTCAAAACAGCCTGATTACAAAGATCCTAGGGAGCCATGGTACAATCTGGTTAGCACCACTCAGGAGAGGGAATGATCTTTGATCTGATCTTTATCTTCTTAAGACCACAAAAAGACTCCATCACATTTGACCAAAACTGCTAGCCAAGTGGTGTGAGGGGAAGGAAACCCCTTTTATGTATATAAGCTTTTGCAAAAACAACATTACTGAGCTATAAGATACATACCATAAAATTAACACATTTTATTTATGCAATCCAATAGGGTTTTTTAAACATATTCACAGAGTTGTGCAACCATCACCATAGTCTAATCTAGAACACTTTCATCACCTCCGAAAAGAAACTGCATAAGCCTTAGTAGGCATCCCCATTCTTGCTCTTCCTGTCTCTCTGCTCCAGACCCAGGAAACCACTAATCTACTTTCTGCTTCTATGGATTTACCTATTCTGGACATTTCACATAAATGGAATAATTCAATATACAATCTTTTGTGGCTGGCTTCTTTTACTTAGCATGTTTTCAAGGTTAGTCTATGTTGTATTATAGCATGTTTCAGTACTTTTGTTCCTTTTTTATGGCCAACTAAAATTTCATTGTATGGATATGCTACATTTTATGTATTCTTCAGTTGGTAGATATCTGGGTTGTTTCTACCTTTGTGAATAATGCTACTGTGAACATTTTTGTACAAGCCTTTGAACATCTGTTTATAATTCTTTTCAGTATGTACCTAGGAGTGGTATTGCTGTATCATATGGTAATTCTATGCTCAACTTATTGAAAAACCAACAAGCAGTTTTCCTACAGTGGCTCTGCCATTTTACATTCCCATCAGCAGTGTATGAAGATTCCAGTTTCTCCACATCCTCACCAACATATTATAAGTCTCTTTAAAGTAGACCTTGCAGTGCTTTAATAATAATAATAGTAACAACAATATTGACAGCCAACACTTATTATGTGTCAGGCATTTTCTTAAGCACTTTACATAAACTCATTCAATCTTCATACAAACCCATTTCACAAAATACCAGTGAATTAGGTGCCATTTTAACACCCGCATCTTATAAATGAAGTGGATAAGCCATACAGCAGCTAATTAACTCAAGGTCACATGGCTTGTATTTGTGAATCCAAAATGCAAACCCAGGTCAAGCATGCTTAGTTTCTCTACTCTTTCGTAAAGAGCTGAAATTCAAGCTGTTTCAGAGGTAAAAGTGGAAAGAAAAATGATACCCATAAGTAATTGCCACCCTAAGGAGTAAAAGCTGCAGATAACAGGGTAACCTCAACACCAGTGAACCCCCAATCACACCTGCTTGCAAACATTTGCAATTAAAATTGAATGCAAAATTAGCTTGGAGGTTCAGGTAAGACTCATTGACATGGAGGACTTTTTTAGTTAATAAGAGACATGTTGTCCAAATTAGAATGCATTTCCACTAGATTGTTGCCAGCAGTTGGAATTGGCTTTCCTTTACAATGGTTTTCAACAGCACTTTTGTTTAAAAAAATTAGAAGCTTACATTTGGTATTTTGTCTTTTTGGGCTAAGAAACCAGTGGCAAACTCCTTAGATAAAGTGTTTGCTTTGAAGAATAAAAGGTGGATGTCAACAACAGGATAAAGTAGGAAAACATTAAGAAGTAACTATAATTCAGGCTATCTTAAAGTTGATGGTTTGTGTTATCAAATTGGCAATGGCAGTATGGTGGTTGAGATTATAGGCTACCGTCTTTCTGAGTTATATTCTGGACTCTGGTAATTGCTACCTGTGTAACTTTTAATCAAGTTTCTTATCATCTCTCTACCTGGTTTCCCCATCTGTAAAATGGGCATTATAGCACCTCTCACATAGAATTGTGGTAAAGATTGTTAACGGAAAAACCAACTTCTGTAAAGTATGTTAGAAGTAAATTCTGAACCAATATGAGTGCTCACGGCCCGAGGAAAACACAGACCCAAGAAGCCTTGAGTAAGCAATTCCTAACAGGTCAGATTACAGTTTGGTTTCATGCATTTTAGGGAGGTAGGAGTTATAGGCAAAGACATAAATGAATACATGGAAGGTATATATTGGTTTGGCTCTGTGGGGAAAACAATTAAAGCAGCATTTTCTTTAATGAGAGGCACTCCTTAGGAAAAAGATGTTGTACAGCAGGATCACATGCCATGGGATGTGCACAGGCTTAGAATGACAGGGATGTCTTTAAGTGGGGGCTTACAGATTATAGGTGGATTTAGAGATTCTTTAATTTGCAGTTGGTTAAAGGAGTAAGGCTCTGTCTAAAACTTGGAGTCAGCAGGTAGAAATGTTTTAAGTTAAAATAAAAATGCTATCTAGCAAGATTGATGGCCTGCGAGTCTGACTTAACCCTTCTCTTGCATGGCCTTAGGTCTTGTTTTTAATTTAGTATCTTATTGCCACAAAGAGTCTATCTTGTTAGTCTTATGATCTCTATTTTAACATTAATACTTGTCAGTTGCGCCTAGACTCCAAAAGGGAGGGGGTATAAAAAGGTGTGTTTGACCTCCCTTCCCATCATGATGAAAAACTCAAATGTTCAGGTTTCTCTGGAGTCCCCTTGACCAAGAAGGCATCTGTTCAGTTGTTGGTGGTGGGGGGGACTTAAGATTTTATTTTTAGTTTACAGGATTAAATGGAGATAATACATATAAAATGCTTAGAATAATGTTTGACATTTTGTTAAGATCTCGATAATTGCTGCTCATAATAGTAATAATAATTACTGCTATTTTTGTATAATACCAAATGTTCTCAGGAAAAGGAAATATTATGAATCTTAAAATGAACATACTTCTTGACCCCGCAGTCCTGCTTTTAGAATAATTATCCTAATAATTACATATTCACTGTCTGTTCACTGCAACTATAATGTAGACCTGCATGTCCTGAAAGAATCTTTATAATGTATTGCTAAGTGAAAAAAATGTACATTATAATTTCACAATTTGAAAAATACATGCATATGTATGCTTGGAAAAAGATCTAGAATATTGATATTAACAGTATGTATCCTTGAGTTTTTGATCATTTTTATGACTTCTTGGTTTATTTATACTCTACTTTTTTCTTCAATGATCAGCTATTATCTGTGTAATTTTAAACGGTCATTTTCAAAAGTCAAAGCCTGCCAGTGTCTGATTCCCCCCATTTGGCAGTGAGTTTGGAGACTAGTGGATGCAGCCCAGATTATATATGTGAGGTATTTTACATTCTCCACAGCCATCTGTGGAAAGAATCTCAATTAGAACATCAAGGTCTGCATTCCGTGGCCCTTTGCTATGTCAGTTCCACCTATGAGCTGCTGTGGATTTGCATAAATTAAACAACGCTGCGTAGCTGCCATTGTCTTGAAAAATGAATGTGATCAGCATGGGGGATGGAAAGAGAGGGAAAACTTGCCTTTGTTTCATCCTCTTCTTGTTAATACTCATTCAAGACTGCTTTAACCACAGGTCAGTATGGTTTGTTGTTTTTTTTTTTTCCTACAGGGAAAACAATTTGAGCAACATTTTCTTTTGTGAGAGGCACTCCTTAGGAAAGGGATGTTACATAGCAGGATCACATGCCATGGGATGTGCCTAGGCTTAGAATCATGTAATTTTCAAGTGAGAGGTGTCCCTAGAGATTGCCAGGTCAGTGTTGCTTGCAATCATTATAGGGTATGTTGACCTTTTGGTGAACAAAAAGCTCATGTCATTTTTGTAGTTTTTACCATGAAAACAATCATTCTTTTTCAAATTTTCCCTTTATAATATTTTAAAGTTATAAATAATTTTTAAATTTGAACAACATATTTTCAATATTAGAAAGTGCCTTAGTGCTTTCTAAATGATTCTGATTGTGATATTATACCCTTCTAGGGTAGGTGTTCACAATGTCCTCACAAGTGCAAAAGTCATTAGTTTAAGCCAAGCTTCTCTCCTTATAGTCATTTCTCTCTTTCATTCAGTTAGTTATTAAGTCACTGCCACGTTCTAGGGAATGTGCAACTCATGTTATATGCCTCCTATGAAAAGCGAAGTTCCACAGATCTAATGAATAAGTCTATGGTTAAGTGTGAGTTGGAATCATTCAATCATGCATGCATCCATCCATCCATCCATGCATTGAACATATGTTTATTGAGCATCCATTATGTCTTAGGCAATAATGTACATTTTGCAGCAAACAGTAGTGAGCTGGAGCTTACATTTTAGTCGGGAGAGAGACAATAAACATAATTCAAAGTCATGTAGTGATAAGTGCTACGAGAAAGCAAAGCAGGGAGTGGAGTGCTTCTTTAGATAGGATGATCAAGAAAGTCTCCAAGGAGATGGCATTTAAAACAGATATGTAAATGAGATGAGAGCATAATCAGAGACAATCCTAGGGTCGAAATGCATTGAAAACAGTTATCTAGTGTTTATTTTCAGAATCTGCTGAGACACAGCAGAAAGTCTCCCCTGACTTCAGAAAGAGAGATGACCTGGGTCAGGTACGCAGTAGGAAGCATTCCGTAGCCCACATCAGAAACCAAGAGCCACAGCATTAATCAGGTCACAGTTGCAGAGGAGGACTCAGAATGCCTATATCAGGATGGTCTGTATCAGAAACAAAAACCAGCAGTTTTTGAACTCCCAACTCTTTAGGCTCACAGATTCTCTCCTTCTGTGATGGATAAGTCACTTGTCCTTGCAGACCTCCTCTACTCATCCTTCCTGCTCTCACCCACACAGTAGTGTGACTGAAGGGTCTATAGGAGCTCCACATTTCACAGAGAAAAGCTTTAAAACCATGGAACTAGATGCTCTGAAAGTTTGCGCAGGAGGGCATAAGCCCTAGTTACAAGGGTTTTGGGGTGGCAATTAGCTGAGATGCTAGGAGGCCATTTCTGTTCTTGGGCTCAGGGGCACAAGCCAATGGTGTGAGAAACAGAGAGAAACCAAGTAAACTCGGACAAGCTTCAGAGAAGGCATTACCAAGATAGAACAAATTCTGAGCAAACAGGGATGTGACTGTTTTTTTAACAGCCCCTCTCGCCTTTTGGTGCCCTATCTGCTTTCAGTGCCCCTTACAGAGGCTCCATCCAGACTCTGAGTTGACTACTAATCTCCCCAGGAAGGGTAACTCATAAGATTTCAAAGCATTGGGTTGTAAACTAGAGTCCCAGGGCTGCTTTCAAGGCCACAATGGGAGATGATGAGTGGGTGGCTGAGCAACTGGGCTTTGGCTTTCTTAGCCCTGCTAACCAAATCAATAATATTTATATCTGCTATACATGCTGGCTGCCATAAAAAGATCTAGCTTTTTTAGAAAAAGCACCAAAGCGAAACAAAAACTGTCACCGTAAGTTGTTACATCTTCTGGGAGGCAATAGAGTATAATAGCTAAGTGTTAGGGTCTAAAACAGGTGGGTGGCCTGTATTCAATCCCAGGTTCACTACAGCAGTGACCTGCAAATCACTGAAAATTCTTTGAAGTTGATAACTGTAAATTCTCTTTTATCATAGGGTTGTGGTGAGGATCAAATGAGGTGATAGTATTTGAAGGACTTTGTACGATGCCTATCACATAATAAAAACACAGTAAATGTCAGCTATTACTAGCTACACATATTAAAGTGCTCTAGTACCTTGCTACTCAAAGTGTAGTCCATGAACCAGCAGCACCAGCATCCCCTAGGAGCTTGTTAGAAATGCAGACTCTCAGGTCTCACCCCAGACCTACTGAATCAGAACGCACAACTTACGAAGATCTGCAAGTTATTCATATGCACTTTATAGTTTGAGAAGCACTGGTCTAGAAACCATTCAAAATCAAAAGAATAGATCTTGAATGATGGTGTTCTGGGTGCTATTTGGGGGCATTAGAAGTCCTTCCTTCCTGATATCTTTCAAATCATATCATGTAAACAGTTACTTTCTTGACCAGGGAAGGCTGATTTTGCAAGTAAAGTACCTGACTGCTGCCAGAGAACATGTTCATCTTTCATGGCACACCTCATCCATCCTCTCCTCAGTGCTGCCTTTTCTGACACACCTATCTCACCATACACATTCTCATGAAACTGAACACTTCTCCCTTTGCCTTCCTCTTGAATCTGAACTGACTTTTACGTCATGGCACCAAAACATGTACAGTGGGATTGAAATGTATACCCAGCAGTTCAGATGTGCAAAAATATCCTCTAGAATTGAACTCAGCTACCTTAGGAACTTTCCACCCATGTGAGTAGAGGGGAGGGAGTGCAGACACACAATTCATTGTGCAAATGGGAAGAGCTCCTTTTTTGGATAAATGTTAAGTCTTGCATGTTTTAATTTCATTTCCCCTCCTATAAAATATGGTATCTGTGGGAAGTGGGGTTAGGGAGAATGGAGTCTTGGATCCATGCTCATTTTTCTGGATGCTCACTATTCCCTGCTATGGAGGGTCTGGTTTGGAACAATCCTTATAGCCTGTGAAGGGTGATGTGCAGTAGGTCCCTTCAGTGTTTTTGGGGCTTTGTTGTTGCACCTGTTTTGAAATTCCTGGTTTTAGCTGTTTGTTTCTGGTTGCAAACCTCCCTGATTTTGTAGTTTCATTATTCCAAACCCAGGTGTCTAGTGGCCCACTGGTCCTTTCTAACTTTGGATTTTCTTCAAACTCTGGATTTTCTGCATGCCAGAGGCAGGCTATGAAGAAACAGAAGTTGTACATCAGAATCATGCTCTTAGATACCTCCCTCCCCTATTGCTGTTTTATCAACTGGATGTGTCAGATTGCTTCAACACCAGGATGAATGCAGGTCTTCTCTAAGGAGACATCACATCTTCCTAGTCTGTGAGAAACATGCTTCAGTGCTTGTGTGGTTTTTATCAGTCCCCTCTGGTATCTGTCTAACTTGCTCCTCTCATTTTCTTCTTGCTTCCATAGTTCCACATACCAGATCCTAAAAGTGGTCTTTACTCCCTAGGTAGGTGGGAACTTTCTTTGCATCTTTGACTAAGTTCTTTTCTCTCATGGCTTCAAGTAAAACCCTGTGCTTTGCTTAGAATATATAAGGGAAGCTTTTGGCATTTGAAAATTCTTCTCTCCCTTGATAAAACCTCACTCTTTAAACGTGTCTAACAAGGATTCATAGTCATTTTGTGACATGGTCACCTCCTTTAGCAGTCTGAGGGTATCTCTGGACCCCTTCTCGGAATATTGTTTTTAAACACATAACAAAGTACATAGGATTGTAAAGAAAGCCAATTATATTGAAATACAGTTATCAAAATATGAAAACAATTTCATGATAGAATAATACCAGTGCTTCATTAATGCATTAAATGATAAGGTCTAGTAGCAAGACTAGTAACCACTATAATTTTGAAGCAATGATGAGAGTAAATAACATTTTGAGATAACTATACCAATATTAGTTTGATATAAAATATCTGTCATTTCTATTGGTGATGGCTAATATTACTGTGTTGTTGCCTACATTCATAATGAACATAAATGCCATTTTTTTGGTGAAAAATTAGTGAAAATTAAGATTCATCACATGCTTTGTGTACTTTGTTTAACTTTGGATCCTTTTTTTCAATCCCTCATCTATAGATTAAAAATGCAAAATTTAATCTTTCAGTCAAAGCTAAAAATGACTTTTTGGTATCCACCCTCCCCTGAAGAGCAGAAAACTACAGATTCTGTGAAACCTAGACTTCCAGGGAATAAAAGATGTGCCAGTTTAATGGATTAAAACTAGATTATGGCCATTACGCTACTTGTTGGCATTGCTTTGTTTTCATATCCGTCTCCCACGCTAGACCATGAGCCTCTTGAGAGCAGGGATTGGGATTGTATTTTAGTTATCATTTTCTCTTAGGACCTAGCATAACACATGGCAGCTACTCAGAAATGGTTTAACAAGTGAATGAAGCAAATGAACCAGCTTTGTCTGAAAATCTGCAGGACTTAGCAGCCTGCTGAGCCATTCACCATTCAGTTCTTGTTCAGAATCCAACTGCTGCAAGCTCATCAACAAAGACTTGGTCACTTAGATTCAATGCACTCCAGTCTTCAGCTTTTAGTGCCTCTTCCTTTCAATGAACATACACAGGCACATACACATTACAGGAGGACAAGTCATGTAACAACAGCAGCTGCCACAAATCACTGACACCCTGTATTCATTCAATACATGACTATAATTTCCCCCTATGTACCAGGCTTTGAATACAAACTGGGGATACAGAGGCCAGTGAGCCAGACCTGGAGAGTGTTCAGAGGCTAATATAAGGAGACAAAACTGTCAGAGGTGTAGGTCATCTCCCCTACTTTACCCAGAGTAGCTACATTTTTTGTCTATTTTATATATTGTTTCATTTTTAGAAAATGTTTCATAGCTAAGAAATATTTAAAAACAACTGCCCCACTGGAAGACCCTGGCAATTGAAGTGGCTCTAAGCTCAACCTCTCAAAAACCACCTTCTTGGAATGGCAAAGAAGAGCTTGTGTATTCAGGATTTAGTCCCAACAAAGAAAAGTATTTATTCTTAAAGTCTTCAGGAAAGGAGTTTCAAGCGGACAAAGTTCCTGTCCCCTTGGATGTCTGGGCATCAGCATCTTTCTGCCCTTGATGGGGTAGGAAAAGGGGCTAAAGGGAGAGCAGCTGTGTGGCCTCTATCCCTAGTTGTGGGCCCCAGCCACAAGGCCTACAGGAAGGAGATGTGGATTTTGCAGAGCATGGAATTTCCCGAGTGGTTTTGCCACAGACGCCAAGCTGTTGCCTTCTCTCTGGCACCCTGCTTCCCTCCTCTGCCTTTTATAAGTGAGATGGCAGAGAGAATCAGGAATGCAACTTCTCCAAGGCCAAAACGTGGCTAATTCCATTGATGGCTGGAAATCAAGACCAAAATCTTTAATACAGAATAGTACCCTTTTTAGACTGCCTTGTTTAGATGGGGAGTGTAAATTACATTAAAAATATATATATAGGGCCTGTGGAGACTGTTTGGAAAAGATGAGGCACGTAGTGGGAAAACATTTTCCCCAAGATTTGCCTTCTCCAGGACTACATTACTTTGTTTGCTGTTAAAGGCAAATGTGGAAAGAAAGAATTTGAAATTGTTTGGCTAAGCCACCATCTTTCTTCCAGTCACCCCACCTCAAGCCTTAATAAAGGTCCGACAGTGATGGTGCCCCAGGCTGAATTATGAGGCGTGAGCTGCATGAAAACATGATAGAAATGAGGCCCAATGGCTTGTGCATAGTGCAAAAGGAATCAATTGCTTACTCATTTATTCAATTAAGTAGGAAGTTATGAAGCAATTGTATCCATTCATTTCTGGGATTTGCTTTGGTTGCACACTAGTGAGAATATTCTGACCCACACAGATAAGCATTTGCAAATGGCGATCTATTCCCTTATCTAACAGTATACTATAGAATCATGGTATATGCTTTAATTAAACTGAATGATGAATGAAGTTTATTTTGAGTTCTGCACAAAAATAAATCTATTGAGGAGCTCCTCAGTTGTACTGTTGGTCTTCAATGTGTTAAAATTTGGCATCTATAACATTTTTGAGTGTATATATTGTTTTTAGTTTAATTTTCTTTAGTTAAAATTTTTAACTTGTTTACAAATATTTTTAAATGATATCTAAATAGATTTAAGAACTCCTGGGCCATTTTTTTCAGAATCCTTGGAAGACAACAAAAACATTTACCTACATCAGTGTTTTCTAAGCATCACTCATTGACATATCATCTTTACTATTTTTGCTATATCTGTAAAACACCTGTGCTATTATTCACTTAATTTTTTTATCAAATTGACTCACTTTAAAAAAATGTAGCCTCTCAAGAGATCCATTGTACAACATGGTGACTATAGTTACTAACAATGTACTATATACTTGAAAATTGCTAAAAGAATAGATTTTAAGTGTTCTTACCACAAAAATGATATGTGAGCATATAATAATTAGGTTGACTTAGCCATCATATTACACATATATAAATATTATATATATAGATATATATATATGGAAGTATGTTATAAACCATAAATACATACAATTTTTGTCAATTAAAAAATGTAGCTTCGGCCGGGCGCGGTGGCTCACGCCTGTAATCCCAGCACTTTGGGAGGCCGAGGCAGGTGGATCACAAGGTCAAGAGATCGAGACCATCCTGGTCAACATGGTGAAACCCCGTCTCT
>NW_016108183.1:231277-245091 GCF_001604975.1 Cebus imitator | reverse complement strand
AAAAAAAAAAAAAAAAAAAAAAATGTAGCTTCATCCTAAGCAGTGATATTTCTGAAATAATGGGCTTGTTATAATACTGCAGTTATAGTTTTCTAGTACATGTTAAAATACATAAATTTAAAAAATGAACTTATTCTGTTTACCAGCTTTCATTTTCCATTTGCTGGTGGTAATAAATACTACACTTAAAGAAATGATTTACCACAATCCTAAGAGATCTATTTTACTGTATTTTTCATGTGATTATGTAATAGGAATTACTCTAATTAATACCTTGATTTAGTATCACATTGAAACAGCCTAACATTGTTATATTTTATTCAAACTTTTCCTGAAAAAGCACTAGCGTGTGGAAGAGGAAAATATATTTCATGTGTGGAATGGGGTATGAGAGTTATTAGGTAGCTCAGAGCTCCCTACAAGCTTCAGGCTACATGCATAAAAGGAGATCACCAGAAATTATGTGGCATCCATAAAGGGCTTAATCTAAGAAAGTAAATGTGTCTGTAAGGATTTAAACAGTAGTTTTTTTTTTTTTTTTCAGACTAGCCAAAATGCAGGGCTGTTACCTGTAGATAATAGAGTTGCACTGGTTCCTTGGGTTCTTAAAAACAGTGGGTAGCATCGGATACTTTTGAGATAAAGGATGCAATGAATAGTGGGGAGCAAGAGGGAAGAAAATACCCCCACTATAACTTGACTTAAATGATAATATCTACTGATGCTTCAAAGCCTTTTTCCCTGTTTCTGGCAGACCTAGACAATTGACAATCTCTTGGGGGAACTCTGTAAAGAAGGCAAAAGTGAACACAGTAAGGAACAGAAAATATTTGGAAAATGTTTTAAGCAAAAACACCAGTTCACATTAATGTCCAAACTGTCAAGTTTCTTACTGACTTTACAGCATGAGTTTTCCTTAGTAAAAATTTGTAAACATCAGATGCCCTTTTGTCCAGCTCTATAATACAGCAACAGCAGGAAACACCTGGGGAACAATTTGCAAATCTGTGAGTTGGCTAGTTATTCAGTTACCTTCTGCCTTTGCACTGCAAGACACCCTGGATTTGACTACCATCGGGAAGTCTCTTGTCATATGTGGCATTTATTGAAATAACATTGCAATCTGATTATTATTGACTACTATCTCCATCGCTGATGCATGCAGATCATCAATTATGTTCATTCATTTATGAGGCCAAGCAAGGAGAGCCTGTGGCCAAAGAAGAATATATTGCTTTGACTATCAGAGACTAAGATACTGAAATGAGAATCGAGATAATGTAATTTTGACTTTGTCATTTCAGCTTCTCTTGGCTTGATTGTTTGGTTTAGGTCAAAACTATTTGACCAACCTTTTAGCATTTTGGTCACCAGATCCTCCAGGAGAGAACTTTGTCTTCCCACATGTGCCACTCTTATATATAGTAGGTATTCTATGAACATTGGTTGAGAAGCTCAGCAAAAAAGCAGCATTCAGTTTCTTACATATGGCACCAGGAAAGTGAATCAGAATGCTCCTTGCAGCATTGTTTGAAACAGTGTAAAGTTGGTGTCAGCCTAAGAAATCATTGATGGAATAACAGATAAATAAAATGAGGTTATTTTTACAATGGAAGACTGTAGTGGTACAAATGAATAAACTTGAAGTACATGTGTCAATTATAGATCCAACTTGAAAACATATTTATAGTTATTATAGCATTGATACAAAGGTTAGCAACATGCAAAACAATACTGTATATTATTTAGAGATACATTCATCTGTATATATTTATAAGTATAATAATTACAAAGAAGGGACACAAGCATCTTCAAGATAGATGTTACCTCTGTGTGAAGAAGAAGAAAATAAGAATAAGAGATCAGGGAGGGGTATAAAAATGCTTTGGCTATATCTATAATATTTTCTTTATTAATCTGGGTTTTGGGTCTATAGGTGTTCATTATTATATTTTCTCTACATCTTTTAAATATATCTAGTATTTTTCCTAGAATAAAAGCATTATCCTAATTTGCTCATTTTATCAGTCCATTTTGCAAAGGTCCACCGAGTTCCAATGATCACACAGGTGAACCGAGTTGTTCCATAAACTTGGAGGTGGAAGTTGTACAGGCCAACCAATTTGTGCTGAACCCAAAAAGGGCAGACCATTTAGAGCTGTGCCCTCAAAAGTAAGCTTTCAATGGTAACCTTTCTGGGAGGTGGAAGCCATTAGCTCCTTATAATTGGATTAAAAAGTCACCTGTCAGGGCCTTGAGAGGAATTGGACTGAGGACATGTTGGTTGGCTTGAAGAGGACAGACATAGTTCTAGGGCAGTGGCCAATAACTTAAAAAAAAAAAGGGTCAATTCAGAAAAAATTTAAATGTTTATAAGATACCTTTTTCCCCTTTGTTTGAAATGAAAAGAGCTTTGGGTTCTGATTCGGATTATTTAGTTTATAGAGTAAAATAATGCCAAAGAGAGCATTGGTTCTACCATGAAAACATTAATATCCAGCCATATCTGAGAGATAGCTACCAGAGGTGCCCATTTAATATTTCATGCATGCTGAAATTAGATTGTAAGTGTGTCACAAGGTTGAATGGACACATTAAGCCTGTGTTTTGGTGGATAGCTCAACAGAGGTCTAGAGCAGGGGATGAAAAACTACAGCTCATAGGCCAAATTGGGTTATGGTCTGTTTTTGAAAATAGAGTTTTACTGGAACACAATTATGTTCATTCATTTATGTGTTGTCTATGATTGCTTTTACACTACAATGACAGACTTGAGTAGCTGTGAGAGTGACCAACTGGCCCACAAAACCTAAAATATTTATGAGCTGGTCTTTATAGAAAATTTATCAACCCCTGGACTAGACCATGAGGGACTGACCAGCAGGATGAATATGGGATAGTGGAGGTACAGTAATCCAGGCAGGAGAAGGGAGAGGCAGAGGAAGGCTCAGGTCCAAGTTGGTCCATTTCCTCAATCTATCACCAAGCAGCTCTTTCTGCACCTATAGTGAGGTTATTCTAATCCATTTTCTTCCATGACCCATTCAAGGCAGCCACCAGCTGCTGTCATTTTTTTTCTAGTCCCTCTAGGCCTGGGAAAAACACAAATCCAATAGTTACCTAACTTTGATGTCTACCTCTCAACTCTGTTCCTCTACTTATCTTCATCATCTCAGTTGCTGGCATGTTGATCCTTCCAATTGCTTATGCCAAGAGCTTTGTTGTCATTCTTGATTTCAAACATTCTTTCTTTAAATTGTAAGTTGATAAATTATAACTTTATATATTTATCAGGTACAAAGTAATCTTATGATGTATGAGCACAATGTATAATAATTAAATCAAGCTAATTAACACATTGATAACATCAAATACTTATTATTTTTTGTATTGAAAACATTTAAAATTTACTCTCTTCGCAATTTTGAAATGTACAATACATTATTATTTAGTGCATTTACCATGCAGTTCAATATATCCTAAAGAAGAAAATAACCTTATTCTTCCTGTTTAATTGGGGCTTTGTCCTCTTTAACCATTATTCAATAGCTGAGATATGGAAGCAACCTGTTTCCATCAGTGGATGAATGAATAAAGAAAATGTGGTGTATATACACAATGGAGTACTATATAGCTTTAAAAAGAAGGAAATTCTCTCATTCACAACAATATGAATGAAGCTGAAGGACGTTTTACTAAGTGAAGTAAACCAGGCAAAGAAAGACAAAAACCATGTCTTCTTACTAACATGTAGAATATAAAAACATCAATGTCACTGTAATAGAGAGTAGAAAGGTGGTTACCAGAGACTGGGCTCGAGAGAAGAGGAAGGATGGGGAGAAGGGAGATGCGGATCAAAGGATACAAACTATCAGTTATACTGGAGGAATAAGTTTTAGTGATCTATTGATTTCTAGCTTTATTTTATATACATACTAATTCATTAGCAAGTTCAGTCAACTCTACTTTCCATACGTATTTTAATTTGTATATAAAATTCCATATATCAGTATTTATCTTTTCTCCACTACCACCTTACTGGCTCAAATCACCATACTCACTTGCCTGGATTTCTGTAGTTTCCTCCTAATTCTCACTTCCCTGCAGTTTATTCTCCAAGTAGCAGACAGAGTGATCTATTTAAAACGTAAGTAAGGGTGTATTAGTCCTTTACTGAAAGGCTTTCCATCTAAGTCATCATAAAGTTCAAATCCTTAGCTTCTAAGGCACTACACCATCTGGTCCCCTGTTACCTCTTCAATCTCTACTCCTGCCACTCCTCTTCCCCTTACATCATTTCAACCACATTAGTCTCCTTGCCGTTTTTCAACCATGCCAGGTCTTACCACATGACCTCCTCTTTGTCAGGAACAATCTTCCCACAGATATTCACATGACTCCTTTCTTCACTGCCGTCAAGTCTCTGCTCAAATGTCACCTTCTTCATGACATTTTCCTTGGCCTATCTAAAATAATGAACCCCCACCACCAAGCATGGTATTTAGTATCCTTCCTAGTTCTGTGTCATTTTCCTTCATAGTATCCATCAGCATTTGACACAGTATTTAGTTACTAAATTATCTTATTTATGGTCTGTCATCCCCTACTAATATATCAGCTCCATGAGCATAGTGATGTTTGTCTACTTTGTCCACTGTTATATTCAACTGCCTAGGATAGTTTCTGTCATATAGTAGGCATTCAAAAATATTTGTTGATGGAGTTTTGGGAACCAATTTTTAGTGGGAGCTTCATGGGTTTTGAAAATCTTTTGGGATACTCACTAACACAATTAGTATGTTTTTCTCCAGAATAGTTACTTATTCTGTACACGTCTAAAGGAAGCATCTGATAAGAAAAGCCTGGACTGCAGGTCTGTGGATCTAAGGCATAGTCTTCTGGCATTAGATACCTCAGCTCAATTTTAACATTTTGCATTGCTTCCAAAATAAACAATTCACCCCTGGAGAGGCCCTATCTTCTTCCCTCTGCACTCTCTTTTCCCCCAAGCAAGGAGGTTAGGACTCAGTTTTCTTACTTGGTACACCTTGATTCAGAGTACACAGGGCAGTTACTTTCTTTTTTGATTCCATGTGAGCATGCCTCATCTACTGAGCTGCCTGAGAATATTTGAGTAGCATGGTGGCAACGGCAGTGATAACAGTGCTGATAGGCAGCTCATTAGGTACAACAAATCCTTTCCTCTGCAACCCCATCTTTCAGCCCCCGGCTCCTCTCCCTCCAAAGGGGCAGTCTCACTTTTGTTCACTCCAAGCCACAGTTCATGGGGATAAAAGAATTTGTGGCAGCTTTGAGGCCAGCATTGAGGGATGGAACAGGCTTAAAAAAGCTCCATGAGGCCATAAACTTTTAATGATCCAATCTTTCAACAGCCCTGGGATGCTGGAGCAAATCCAGCTCAAAGACCCCCCTCTTTGGCTGCAAACCCCACCGAGACAGTGGTCTCTTTGTTCCGCTTATCAGCCTGAATAACTATGCTGTGCTAAGTGGGGCCTTTCACCATTTCCTTCCCTTAAAAGGCCTTTGGGAGAATGAGTGAGTTATATGGGCACGAAGGGTCTGCTCACTCTTTTCCACTTCAGAGCTGACCTTACTTTTCAGGAATGTTTGATTTCAAATGCAAAAGCTCTTCTCAGGAGAAATTCCTGAGAAGTGGATCTCTTCCACTCACTGAGGTTCTCTAGTACCAAGCTCATCTCTATCACTTACTGAAGAGATTGGTTAAGGAGATGAATGTCTTAGAACCCTAGGAATAAGAAAGCACATCAAGATGCCATGCCATTTTCCTGCTTCCAGGTGGGGGCAAGACTAGCTGGCAAGAAAATATTCTGCTATTTGTGCTATTAAAGAAGCTTTTTGGCAATGGTGATTGTGCACCCTGCTCTGTCCCTCCTTATGTTGAGAATTAAAGTGTTGCTTTCCTCTAAGAATAAGAATTTCAAACCCATTAGAGATATGTCTGACAGCTCCAATCTCTACTCTTCTCAAAGTCAATATAAGGTCACCTCCAAGCATGTGAACATCTCAACTAAAGGCCTGAACTCTGAATCCTGTTGATGACAGTCATATCACAAAGTCAGAGTGCCATGGGCATTTCGTTGTGTATATTATTACTTTGGCAGGTATTTGGAGCCCTTATTTTCATATTGCTCAGACGATGGTATTTTATTTATTCGCTCATTCATTAATTCACTCAACCAAAATTTATTAAGCACCTACTATGTGTCAGGAATATTGATAGGTACTGAGAGTTCAACAGTTATTTTTGAACTAACAGACATGGTTCCTACTCTCATGTTGTTTATTTTAAGGAACACAGTTGTTCCTCAATCATACCCAAATTATAAATATACCACTGTGATAAATGAAAAAGAGGTGTTAAATAAACTAATTCTTGAGCTGAGTCCTAAAAGATAAGCAGATATTAAGTAAATGAAGAGAATAGGAAGAGTATTCCAGGCAGAGAAAACAACATGAACAGAGGTCTTGTCATGGGGTAGGGAGGAAGGGAGCGTGGCAAGTATGAAAAATTGGATATAGCCTATATGCTGGGAGATTTGAGAGCCATGGGATTAATGGGCCCCAAAATAAGGCTGCAGAAATGTGGGGCAGGGTGAGGGGTTGTGGTACTCAGCCTCTGAGATGGCCTCCAATGATCTCTACCCCTTGGGATTTGAACCCCCATGTAATTCTTTACTTTTTAGGCCACATTTAATGATTCACTTCTAACAAATAGAACATGGCAGAAGTGATGGCATATTACTTATGAGGTTAGACTGTAAAAAGATTGTGTGGCTTCCATTTTGGGGGCTCCATCTCACTCTCTTTTGGATCACTGACACTGGGGTAATCCACTGCCATTTATGAGGCCGCACTATGGAGAGACACACATGAGTGAGCTTAGAAGATCTTCTGAGGCCTGTTAATAGCCATGTGTGTGTGAGCTTGGTAGCAGATCCTCCCTGGTTGAACCTTCAGATGACTGCAATCCCAGCTGAGGACTTGATTGCAGCCTCATGAGAGGCTTTGAAGCCAAACCACTCAGTTAAGCTGTTCTTGGATTCCTGGTCTCTGGAAATTTTAAGGTAGTCAATCCCTGTTGTTTGCAGCCACTAAGTTTTCGGGTCACTTGTTATGTAGCAATAGATAACCAACAATAGATAACTAATACAGACGCTAAACAGGTAGGGTATTATAGGACATAATAAAAAGAAATACTCTAGTGATGAGTTTGTAAGTACTGCCTCTTATCCCAGAGTAGGGAAGGCCAAAACTTGAAGGGGGTATCATCTGCATTTTGGCTACAGTTGGCTTTAAGTTGGTTTTATAAATGTTCATATTGTTAATAGTAATATGGTCAAGGGGATAAGCTTGTCCAGGCACAGGAAGTTTAGAATTGGTGAGCTAGGCTTAGAGTAGGGGCACACATTTTCCAAAGTTCTTCACATCTTTCCAAACTATTCCTTCTGGATATTTTTCAAGACTTGTAGATGACTTCATTAAATAAGGCAGATATATCCATCATGTCAATAAACAGATTGTCATTTTATTTTCTTTGGGTTCAATTAGAGTGATTGATTTAACAACTATGAGCTGTTAATAAAGCCTCCCTGTGAAGTCTCTTTTTATAGCACTGTAGCTTTACAGCTTTACAATAGGCCAATTTGAGCTACCTCAAAGGCCCCTTGAGTCTCAGGGTGGATAGAAACCAAGGCATAGTATATGCTACTGACTTGCAAAAGGGTATAGGCTGTGTCTATAACCATATGGCATAGTCCAAGATCTCTGACTCTCCACTCAGAACATTGTTCCAGATGTTCTCCATCCAGAACATTGTTCCAGATAATACTTATTATTATAATCTTTGCCTTTCCTAAATTCTTCACTCCCAAGTGTGCTTTTTATAAGCAACAAATGAAACACAAGCATTGGTTTAACTGAAACATCACCTTTGAAAATGACTCAAAATTCTTTCTCCCAAAGCAATCTATTGTTTCAATGCAACTCAGCAATGATTTTACAGAAATAGAAAAATCCTTCCTAAAATGTATATAGAATCTCTATAGACCTAGAATAGCCAAAACAACCTTGAAAAAGAGGAATGAAACTGGAATACTCACACATTCTGATTTCAAAGTTTACTATAGAACTACAGTAATCAAAACAACAGCATGATACTGGCATAAAGACAGACACATAGACCATTGAAATAGAATTGACAGGTCAAAAATAAACTCATGCATCTATGGTTAAATGATTTCAACAAGGGTGCCAAGACCACTCAATGGGGAAAGTTCAGTCTCTTTAACAAATGGTGCTGGGAAAACTGGATATTCACATGCAAAAGAATAAAGATGGAGCATTATTTTATACTGTATACAAACACTAACTTAAAATGGATCAAAGATCTAAACATAAGAGCTGAAGTTATGCCACTCACAAGAAAATATAGAGGAAAAGTTTCATGACATGGGATTTTACAGTGATTTCTTGTATATATCATCAAAAGCACAGGCAACAAAAGAAGAAAAAAGCAATAAATTGAACTTCATCAAAACTAAAAATTTTGTGATTCAAAGGACACTATTAACACAGTGAAAAATCATTTCATGGGTTGAAAAAAATATTTGTAAATCATATATCTGATAAGGGATGTGTATACAGAATATATAAGGAACTCCTACAATTCAACAACCAAGAAACAAGCAACCCAGTTCAAAAATGGGTGAATAATTTTAATTGGCATTTCTCCAAAAAAGATATACAGATTGTCAAAAAACACATGGAAAAATGCTCAACTTCACTAATTATTAGGGAAATGTAAATCAAAACCACAATGAGACATCACCTCACACCCATTAATTTAGCTATTATAATTATTAAAACAAGCAAACAAACAAAAACCCAGAAGATAACAAGTGTTGGGAAGGATATAGAGAAAGTGGAACCTTGCTCACATTGGTAGAAATGAAAAATGGTGCAGCCACTGTGGAAAACAGTACTGTGGTTCCTCAAAAAAAATGAAACATAGAATTATTATATGATCAAGCAACTCCATTTCTAGGTACATGCCCAAAAGAATTGAAAGCAGAGACTTGAATAGATATCTGTTAACATTATCCACAGAAGCAATATTCGTAATAGCCAAAAGGTACAAATAACTCAAATGTCCATCAATCGATAAATGGATAATAAACTATGGTATATACATAAAAGGGAATATTGCTCAGCCTTAGAAAGGAATCAGATTCCTTTTTTTGTGGCAGTACTTTTCTTTATTGTGTTCGGGAGCAGGGGAAAATATTAAAATAGTACTCCTACAATTAAAACGAATTCAAATAATTCATTAATAAAAAGTCAGCAACAGAATTGCATAGAAAAGTAAATGGGTCTCCCATGAGCTAATAAAGTGATGATTTAATTCACCTTCTATATATCACTAATTACTGTCATGTTGATTAACTGTGTATAATAAAAGCATTTATTTATTTATTTTTAAACTTTTATTTTAGGTTCCAGGTTACATGTGCAAGTTTGTTATCTAGGTAAACTGTCTGTCACAGGGGTTTGGTGTACAGGTAGGGAGCATAGTAACTGACAGGTAGTTTTAGATCCTCAGCCTCCTCCCACTCTCCACCCTCCACCCTCAATTAGGCCCTAATGTCTATTATTCTCTTCTTTGTGTCCATGTGTACTTAGTGTCTAGCACCCACTTATAAGTAAGAACATGTGGTATTTGCTTTTCTGTTCCTGTGTTAGTTTGCTTAGGATTATGGCCTCCAGTTCCACCTATGATCCTAAAAAGGACATAACTCCATTCTCATTCTTTTCTATGGCTGCATAGTACTCCATGGTGTATATATACCACATTTTCTTTATCCAATCCACCATTGATGGGTACTTAGGTTGATTCCATGTCTTTGCTATTGTGAATACTGGGGCAATGAACATATGTGTGCATATGTCTTTTTGGTAGAATGATTTATATTCCTTTGGGTACATACCCAATGACGGGACTGCAGGGTCAAATGGCAATTCTGTGGAATGAGATTCTGATACATGCTGCAACATGATGAACCTTGAAAATATGCTAAGTGCAATAAACCAAATAAAAGGGCGGAAATATATGAGTCCATTTATGAGGTACTGAGAGTAGTCAAACTCATACAGACAGAAAGTAGAATGGTGGCTGTCGGGAATCAGGAGTAGGGGAAAGAGGGGAGTTATTGTTTAATGGGTACAGAGATTCAATTTGGGGTGATGAAAATGTTCTGGTGATGGATGGCAGTGATAGTTGCATAGTAATATGAATGTACTTAATGCCGCTGAACTTTATATTTTAAAAGAATTACAATGGTAAATTTTATATTATGTATATTTTTCCACAATAAAAATCTTTAAAAAATGCTTTCTGTCTGCAAAATTGTTTCCCAGCCTGCCACATTTGCATTGGCCTTATCCCAATTTCTTGCTGCCAGGATTAAGCAGCCTCCCTCCAATTCTGCCAATCCTGGCCCAAGTCAGCTAAATCGCCATGACACCAAGCCACTGGAAAGAATTTCTTTGTAGGAATAAGTTTCCCAGAGATCGAAATATGCCTGGTGATGCTACCACGAATCAGACAGAGCTATGTAGTCTTTCTGCAGGCCAAAGAATTCCTGAATGTCCCTGGAAAATCTCCCTTTCTCCCAACATTGATTTCACACTCCAGGAAAATATTTATTATTACCATTTATATGGATTTTAGAATTTACAAAGCAACTTTTCACATGAACTTTTACATTTGATAACCTTAATAACACTAATAAAGATGAATGTTTTGTTACTACATTTTACAGATGAGAAAACTGAGGCTCCAGTTCTCACAATGATTTGTCCAATTTATCATAGTCACTAAGCAGTAAAACTAGGACTTCTTGAACCCTGGCCTCTATCCTGACATCCCTGCCTATTCGGTTGTCTCATAGGCATGTGGCAATCAATATGTTCAAAGTTGAGCATGTTACATCGACTTGTCCTAACTTGCTTCTGTGCTCCTCATCTTAGTGAATGACACAAATATTCTGTCCAAGGCAGAAACTTTGGAGTTATCACTGATGCCCTCCTCTCCTTCACTCCCCACATCCAATTCTCTCATCAAGTCTGTGAATTCTATTTTGTCAATCTTCTTTTTCTTAATTCATTCACTTCTCTCTATCCTCATTGCCACCTACCTGATCCAATCCACCATTTTCTCTCATCAGAACTCCCACAGTAGCTTCTTAAGTCCTCTTGTCTCTTTACAATGGATTTTCATGGACTATCTAGAGAAATCTTTCTAAAATCATGCCTGATCATGCTTCATTTAGAATTTTTGTTAATTTGTGTTGTTGGTAGTAAAGCTGTTTTTATAAAAATAAACAAAAATAATGTATTTTATATACATATAAAATACACAGTCATACAGTCATGGATCACTTAATGACAGGGATATGTTCAGAGAAATGTGATTTTGTTTTTCTGTGAACATCATAGAGTGCACTTACACAACCCTGGATAATATATCCTACTGCACACCTAAGCTTTATGGTATAAACTATTATTCTTAGGCTAAAAACCCATACAGCATATTATCATACTGAATACTGTAATTGTAGCACAGTTGTATTTGTATATCTAAACGTAGAAAAGGCACAGTAAATATATGGTACAAAAGATAAAAATAGTATGCCTATATAAAAGAAAGGAGGAATTTGAAATGTTACATGGGAGTTGCAATTGAAGAAACAGTGGCCAAGAAATGCTGCACTGGCTTGAGGGTCATATAACTAATGTGGTAACATTAAATATTAATATATATGTATCCTATGATCCAACAATGCTGCTCTTGAGTACACTATCCATGAAAATCCTGACATAATACCATAGGGAAACATGTATGAAGATGTTCATGAAAGTGCTATTTGTGGTGGTGGAAGGTAGCAGAATCCCAGTGGGAGCCCTTGACTGAGCCAGTGGATAGGTAAAATGTGGTAGAGGCATGACATGAAGTATTATGCAACACTTATAAGTAATGATTAATGTATGCACAGCAACATGAATTGATGTAGAAACATAATGTTGAATAAAAAAAACTAAGAAACAGGGTTGGAGGAGATGAAGGGGTAGGGCCAAGATGGCCGACTAGAAGCTGCAGCGATTGGAGGCTCCCATCAAAAAGAACCAAAACAATGTGTGAATCCTTCACTGACAACCTAGGTATCCAGATTCTGTCATCAGGACTGACTATGTGTCTCATGTGACCCATGGAGAGGAAGAAAGACCAGTGTGGTGTGACAGCCCACCTGAGAGCCACACGGGGCAGGGGAGCTCCCAGTCCCCAGCCAAGGGAGGTCATGAGAAAGTGTGTAACCCAGCCTGGGAAACCATGTTTTTTTCCACAGAACTATGGAACCCACAGATCAGAAGATCCCACTCATGAGCTCATGACACCAGGGCCTAGGATCCCAACCATAGAGCTGCACAGATTCTCAGCTGTAGCAGCCACTAGCCTACAATCTGCCTAAGCCTGCTGAGTACCCGTGGGGAGGGGCAGCATCACCACAGCTGTGGCTGCCTGCTTTCTAAACCATCTGAACTCCTTGGGGGAGAGGTGGCAGCCAACAGTGGGACTACCAGTTGACTAACGCACTAAGCTCCCAGGGCAGGGGAAGGGTGGCAGCTATATCTATAGTTACAGGGTGTACTTTTCCCCTGCTGAAGCCAGGGAGGCTAGACTGTTTGGTCCCAAGAGGTATTCCCTGCAGCTCAACACACTGGCTGTGGCAGACTGTGGCCAAAGTGATTCCTTAGGCCTGACCCTGACTCATCCCTCCTCACTGGGTGGGGCCTCCCTGCAGGAACTCCAACAACTCCAGCCTGGGGCTTAGGGACAGATCTCTGATTTCTCTGGGTCTGAGTCTTTAGGTGGAGAGGTGGTCATTGTCTCCATGGACCAGCAGACTTAGTCTTTCTTCCTGCTAGTTCTGAGGAATCTGGGCAGCCCACACTAGTGGGTTTCCCCCCAACGTGGCACACCCCCTCCACCATAGGACAGTCCACATGCTTTGTTAAATGGGGCCTGCATCTCATGCCATCCAACTAGGCAAGACCCTGCAACAGGGGTTGTCAGACCCCATATACAGGGGTGCTTTTACTGGCATCAGGTCAGTGCCCCTCAAGGTCAAAGATCCCAGAGGAAGGAGCAGGCATCCATCTTTGCTGTTCTCCAGCCTCCTGAAATGACATCTCCAGGTGTGGGAGCGAACCAGATGAAGACGACCTGAAGTGAACCCCCAGCAAACCACAGCAGCCCTACAGAAGAGGGACCTGACCATTTAAAGAAAAACAAACAAACAGAAAGCAACAACGTCATCAACAAAAAAAGTCCCCACAAAAACCCCATCTAAGTGTAAGCAGCCTCAAAGATTTAAACTAGACAAACTCATGAGGATGAGAAAGAATAAATGAAAAAAATGCTGAAAACCCAAAAGGCCAGAGTGCCTCTTCTCAAAATGATTGCAATGCCTCTCCAGCAAGGGTACAGAACTGGATGGAGGATGAGATGAATGAATTGACAAAAGCAGGCTTCAGAAGGTGGGTAATAACAAACTCCAATGAGCTCAAGGAGCATGTTTTGATTCAATGCAAAGAAGCTAAGAACCTTGATAAAAGGTTACAAAAGCTGCTAACTAGAATAACCAGTTTATAGAGAAATATAAATGGCTTGATGGAGCTGAAAAACACAGTATGAGAACTTTGTGAAATATACACAA